>NW_027495601.1:0-220647 GCF_021521415.1 Bidens hawaiensis | reverse complement strand
GGTTTTCTTGAGCCTGAACGTACGGACGGGCGGGGACGAGCCCGATGGAGCCGGTCTCTTGATGCCGGTCACCGTCGTCGTCGTTGGTTCTCCGGAGGTAACAGTCGTAGCCTCCGGAGCAGTGGTCTTCTCACCACCGGGGTTCCCCGCCACCTCTTCACTATCTGACTCGGGTGTCAGATAGGAGCACCGGATCAGCTGTGGAGGCCACCTTCTCCTTCCCTTTCCCGCCGGCAGCTTTCTTCTTCCGCACCAGCGGAGGACCATCTGCGGATTCCTCAGAAGAAGACAGGATGTCAGGGAATTCCAGCAGCGGGTACAGCATTGAGGGGTTGAGGATAGAGTATCGCCTTACCTGGCCGCCGTTGGCTCAGGATCTCGTGGCCCAGCGGATAGACCTCCACAAACCGATCCGCCGTTTGCTCCAGGATGGGCAACTCGTTCTCGTCTAGAGCACGAGTGCCCACCCGCACGGGACCATCAGCTTCCCGCGGGTACAGGAGCGACTCCAAATCGTTCCCCTCTGAAAGAAAAGAAACAGTTAGAAGACAAACTCATATCAGCAAGAAAGACAAGACATACCATAAGGAATAGAGTTCAAACCGTATTCGAGAAGGATGGGAAACCGAGACGCATCCTTCCATACCCGGCTCATCCCCAGCATCACCATCCCGGACTCCGCAAACCGGTAAACCGGAGATTGGACCCGGGATATCTTCGCGAACCATTCCGCCTCCTGGTAGCTGGAAGCGTGAAGGCTCGGAAGCGCTTGTCCCTTAAACTTCATGGCAATGGGGATGGCGCGGGCAGAAATGTAGAAGAACTTTCGCTTCCACGATTGGAGACTGCGCTCGGTCACGCAGATCTTCAAACCCTTAATACGGGTTGTCAGGGTGTACCACCCCTGGATGCACCTCCAAGTATAGAAGGTCATCAGGCGGTCCACATAGGGCTCAATACCCAGAATCCGGCACACCCACTCGAAGTGCCGGATCTTGGCAATCGCCATCGGATGCACCTCGGTCAGGTGCACACCGTGCCTCTCCAAGACACGGTACACAAACTTTGTCAATGGGAACCTAAGGTTCCCATAAACAAAGAATGCAGCATATACCCCGATCTTGCCACTGGGGGCATCGTACACAGTCTGGTGGGGTTCAGGAAACTCAGGCTCAAGAGACTCAAGCATGAATTTCCTGACGACATACTGGTACTGATCGACAGGTAGAGCACACTGGCACTCGCCAGCAGTACTCCTATCGTCGGCTACAGCTTCAGCATCATGGGAAGACATTTTGCAGAAAGAAGAAAGTGATTTCGGGAAAATGCTTGCCTGAAAAGGGGGAGTATTTGCCGGAAATCGCTAGGAAGAAGAAGAGAGGTGAAAGTGTGGATTACAAAGAACCCTCTCCCCCTTTATATAGTAATCGCAATTAATGCGGTGAATTTAATGCGGAGGAGAGAGAAATCGAAGGTGCAATGAAACTATGACACGTGGCAAAAAGCAAGCTGGAAACAGCTGTTGAAAGGACGTGTGCCAGTAATTTCGCGGCCACGCGCCCGAAAAAATCGCGCCCACAGCGCCTGGAAAAGCGTCTGGAATGACCATATAATGTCACGTCACCATAACTTCCTGCACGTCCTGACACAGTCAGAAGAAACCGTCGCACGACGTTTCAGAGGTTTGGACTGTTCCTATCTTTCCACCAACCTTTCGAATTTCAAAATTCAAAATTTAAAAAAAATTAAAAAGTAAGCGGGAAAATACCCCTTACCTTGGCAAACAAGTAACCGTAAGACGGATGCGGGTACAGTGTAAAGGCAAAACCCTTCACGCACCTAGCACCCGCAGGGAATTGAAGCCAAGTAAAACCTTGGCAAACAAGTAACTGTAAGACGGATGCGGGTACAGTGTAAAGGCAAAACCCTTCACATACCTAGCATCCGCAGGGAATTGAAGCCAACTTTGGCGAACAAATAACCGTAAGACGGATGCGGGTACAGTGTAAAGGCAAAACCCTTCACATACCTAGCACCCGCAGGGAATTGAAGCCAAATATTCCTCGGCAACCAAGTAACTATAAGACGGGTGCGGGTACAGTGTAAAAGCAAAACCCTTCACATACCTAGCACCCGCAGGAAATTGACGCCAGGAATACCTTGGAAGTAAAGTAACCGTAAGACGAGCGCTGGTACAGTGTTAAGGCAAAACCCTTCACATACCTAGCGCTCCGCTGGGAATTGAAACCAAGAAGGATCTTCTGGGCAATGCTTGCGGAAACGGAAATAACATCCCCGCATAGCGGGAACGTCGAGAACTACGTTGTTGGAAGCTCCAGGATGGAATTGGTGGTTTTAACATAATTGATCACTATGTTCAAAACTACCAAAACCTCATGGAAAGTCCACACAAGTGGGACTCAACGCTCCTGACTTGCGAGGAGGTTACAGACCTACCCGCATCATACCCAAAGACCAAGCAGGAAACTCGGGAATTTCTGCAAGTGACAAGGACTTCCGCGGGAAGAATACCCATGGAAAACCTTAAAAAACCCTTTTCAAAACCCTTTGCTTAAGTCCAAAAGTTCACCTCACTTTATTAAACACGCATGAGAAGAACATTGGACTGGGGGGACTTGAAGAGGTAGGTCCCAGCAGAGCCCAGTTGGACCCGCAAGACTCACCTTAAACAGGGACGTCTGCGCAGAAACCAACTGGATCCGCAGGACCAACCATGCTCAGAGACGTGACGTCCTTACGCGCAGTACGCAAGCTGGTCCCGCAGGAAATGCCTCCCAATGGTGAAGGACTCCGCCTGTCCCCCGCAGCCTCGGATACAAGCCATTAGGGAAGGCCACCCGCGCAGCAAGGCTACACGCAGAAGGCACTTAGCTCTCAATTCAGTGTCACCTGAAGGAATGAGCGAAGCCGGGAACAATCCCGCACAAGGGCGGGAGGGGGAATACTCCCGCCCAAATAAGCCAGTCCGTACGATACGGGAAGATCTTCTGTACTGTACCTGACGAGGTATGGGAAAAAGATCTGACTAAAGATACGACAGCTTATGGACAACAGTATGGCGAGCAGCATGCTCCTACACGGTATGTCACTATTAGCCGCTGCTTACTCACCAACTCTTGTCATACCACGTGCGTAGCCGGCAGTTGGTGGAAAAGGAATAGTATACAGCAGGCCTGGTCGCTATCAGCCGCTACCTACCCACCAACTACCAGCAGGGCACGTGCGTAGGCTACTGTTGGTGGAACAGGAACACTGTTGCAGCCGGCCATACCTCCTTGGAAACCTACCTTCGGCTATAAATACCACAAATGGTATGACCATCTCATCTTATCATATCTTATCACATTATCATTATCATCATATCTTATATCATCATATTATACCTGATATCTGCTCTAGCAATCTCTTAATATACTTTTATATTTAAAGAGCAATCTAGTCTGATTCTCACGCCGGAGGGTGGTCACAAGGAGGAACCCCCCCCCCTTCTCAGTGACGAGCTCACGGTGTCTGTTTTGCAGGTCATCAGAAGAACCATCTTCCAAGGGTCTAACCCCTCGTGGGAAACATCTCTCTAACCCCCAGGTTACCGGTAATCTGTCCGGGGTCTGGTTAGTGTTTCTTCAGGTCCATATCTATTTTGTTTACATTTTCATAGTAATTTTAATGCTTATCATTGATATATCAATTGTGATGTTATCTATATATATCTAAAGTCAAACTTATGTATTCTCACCAACATCCGTGTTGACAAACTGTATTTTTATACATGCTACAGGTCAAGTATTTGATGTATTCAAAATTGAAGATAGTTAGTTGATCTTAGGATATTTGATTCAAATTACAAGTTATGATGTATATATTCTGATTATTGAATTTGTGTACATGATTGATGTTATGAAATTAAATAATTATTGTCGCTTTAATTTGTGTCTTTTGAACTACTGTCCAATCAAATATGTTACGCCCCACATGTTCCGCCGCCTTTGTCAGGGTGTGACATCTACCACCGTAGGTTATTACCCAAACCCAACCGATTTGCCAAAACGGATCTAGCTTTTTCGTTCTCAACCCAGATCTGATATCTGAACCACCATCTAACTTGTTTCTGGGCATATTGAATATGGAGATGAAGGGAGGCAACCGGAAACCGTAGCTCGACGAGAACCTGCAACTCCAAAGACAGAGACGGAGAAAGATAGAGAGAGTCGGAGAGAGAGTGAGCGATGGTGTACGTCGGTGGTGGCCAACATGCACGACCATCAATCACAGAGATGATAGTAGCGGTGTAACGCGGTCTGCCGGAGTGCCGGTTGTGGAGCTTGGAGAAGACGAGCACTTTGGAAGGATTTCATTTTTTAGGTTTACAGTATCCCACATTTTATCTTAGAAGCAAAACCGTTACTAACAGATAAGAATCAATTTAAGATTATTGTCTAATATAGTACTAGGATAGAGCCCGTGTGATACATGGATGGGTAAAAAATAAGCAAAAATAAAACTTTAATAATATACATAATAACATATCTTGTGAATCTATACCAATTAAGAAAAAGCTAAGGTTAACATCAATTTATCATAGTCAAGTTGGTATGCTACAAACATTTTAAAAGCAAGGTAGTAAGTTCGATTCCCGCCGATAAATATTTTTATTTTATCATTCATGAAGTGAAAATTGTAAAAATGAAAACTTGTGTCTAAATTATAATTTTAGAAATTATTGAGATGGAATCTTATGTGGATAGCTTAGTTAAAGGTCATGTGGATATATTTATTGCTTTAATATAGTAGTCAGATTTAGTTTTATTTTTTTAACATTTTAAAAAATGGTTTCATATTTACTTTTATTTTTCTTATTTGAGTAAGAGTAAATTAGTCAATAAGTATGTTTATTTTAATGTAATGGGTAAATTGTAGTATATATGTTTTAAAAAGAGGAACTATATAATTGATTTTTAAAGGTTGGGTAAATATGTAATAAAGCGTCTTAGAAAGAGAATATATGTAAATGACCTAACTATTTATCAAAATATGGTGTTTGAAAGGTATTGATAACATGTGTAGTCAAAATTCTTTATATAGAGCACGTGGCATCCCAGCAAAGAATGAAGAGTTTTGCAAAAATTGATGCAGTGGTAAATACTAAAAAGCCTCAAAACTCTTCAATCATTACATTATTCTCCCCCATCTCTCACAAACCAGCGACGTGTACAAACCTCTTTAACCCAAAAATTAGTGGGGAGGGGGGTGTATGAGGCGTTTTGGGTAGAGTTTTGGAGCCCAAAACGCTCTACTACAGATGGCCATACTAATTTTCAGTAATGTTCAGTTAAGTCACTCATTTTAGTCTTTAGATTACTAAAGTTTAAAAAAATTAATGTTCCAATTCTATGTTTTTTACTTTTACAACATGTAACTATTTTTTATTAATAAACTGAATAAGAAAATCAAAAGCCAAGAATATAATGAAGAAAGCCCATTCTTCTTCAAACGTGTAACATGACCAACACTATCGGGTTTACCTATGTGATTCCAGCCAACCCTATCTTCTTTGATGAAGCATTCTCCTCGTTTCAAACACGTTTTTTTTTTCCAACAAGGGGGTTTAGATATGTACAACAAGGGTTCATTTCTACCACTATGCTCCGTTTTTTGTTAGATTACACGTCATCGTATCTACCAATAAGATCGTAAATCATTTTGTCTAGGCATAACCGAAAGAATGAGTCGCTGAACCGAAAGTGATGTTATCAAAATCTCTCTGCGAATTCTCATAATCTATGACATGCCTGAAGAAACACTAAGTGACCCCGGGCAGATTATAGGTAATCTGGGGGCTAAGTAATGTTTCCCACGAAGGTTAGGTCCAGCAGAGTAAGTTGTACTTCAGGGAACCTGCAAAACAGACACCGTAAGCTCGTCACTGAGAAGGGGGGGGGGGTTCCTCCTTGTGACCACCCTCCGGCGTGAGAATCAGTCTATATTGCTCTTTGAATATAAAAGTATATGAATACTATTAGAGCAGTTATCAAGTAAGTTATACGAGATAGTAGATGATGAAATGATAATACCATTTGCTGTCTTTTATAGCCGAAGGTGGGTATCCAAGGGGTTTAGCCGGCCCAACACGCTACCAACTGTAACCTATGCACGTGCCTTGCCTGTGAGTGGTGGACAGGTAGCGTCTGACATAGAGCAGGCGTGCCGTGCACTCTTCGTCTTCTACCAACTGCAGGCTAGGCACGTGCTCTGGCAGGAGTTGGTGAGCAGGCGGCGGCTATTGGTCACAGTGCGGTGGCGTGCTGTCTGCCACGCTGCTGTCAGTGAGCTGTCGCATTCTTGGTCAGATCTTTTGTCTTTACCTCGCCAGGTATCACGCAAAAGATCCTCCATCATACGGACTGGCCCATTTTGGCGGGAGTTTTCCCCCTCCCGCCTTTGCTCATTCTTTCAGGTGACACTGAATATTTGTAAGTGTTAAGCCTTATGCGTGTAGCTATGCTGTGCGGGTAGCCTTCCCTGATGGCTTGTATCCGCAACTGCGGGAACAGGCGGGTTACTTTACCATTGGGAGGCTTTTCCCTGCGTATGCAGCTTGCATACTGCGCGTAGGCTTCTCTGAGCATGGTGGGTCCTGCGGGAGTAGATGGTCTTTGCGCAGACATCCCTGTTCAAGGTGAGTCATGCGGGACCAACTGAGCCCTGCTGGGACCTACCTCTTCAAGTCCCCCCAGTCCAATGTTCTTCTCATGAATGTCTAATAAAGTGAGGTGAACTTTTGGACTTAAGCAAAGGGTTTTGAAAAGGGGTTTTTGTAAGGTTTTCCATGGGGGTTCTTCCCGCGGAAGTCCTTGTCACTTGCAGAAATTCCCGACTTTCCTGCTTGGTCTTTGGGTATGATGCGGGTAGGTCTGTAACCTCCTCGCAAGTCAGGAGCACTGAGTCTTAGTTGTGCGGATTCTCCCTGTGGTTCTGGTAGGTTTTGAACATAGTGATCAATTATGTTTAAACCACCAATTCCATCTTGGAGCCTCAAACAACGTAGTACTCGATGTTCCCGCTATGCGGGGATGTTATTTCCGCTTCCGCAAGCATTGCCCAGAAGATCCTTCTTGGTTTCAATTCTCAGCGGGTGCTAGGTATGTGAAGGGTTTTGCCTTTACACTGTACCCGCACCCGTCTTACGGTTACTTTACTTCCAAGGTATTCCTGGCGTCCATTCCCTGCGGGTGCTAGGTATGTGAAGGGTTTTGCCTTTACACTGTACCCGCACCCGTCTTATGGTTACTTGGTTGCCAAATATTTTGGCTTCAATTCCCTGCGGGTGTTAGGTATGTGAAGGGTTTTGCCTTTACACTGTACCCACACCCGGCTTATGGTTACTTGTTTGCCAAGGTAAGGGGTATTTTCCCGCTTATTTTTTGAACCTTAAGTCTTCAAATTTTTAAATTTTGAAATTTGAAGGGTTGGTGGATGGATAACAACCCAATACCTCAAACGTCGTGCGACGGTTTCTTCTGACTGTGTCAGGACGTGCCAGAAGTTATGGCGACATGACATTATGTGGTCATTCCAGTTGCTTTTTCAGGCGCGTGGGCACGGGATTTCGGGCGCGTGGCCGCGAAATCTCTGGCACACGTCCTTTTGACAGCTGTTGCCAGTTTGTTTTTGCCACGCGTCATAGTGTCATTGCACCTTTGCTTTCTCTTTCTTCCGTATTAAATGCATCGCATTAATTGCGATTACTATATAAAGGGGGAGAAGGTTATTTGCAATTCACACTTTCCACTTTCATCTCTTCTTCTCAAGTAATTTCCGGCGAATTTCTTTTTCAGTAAAGCATTATTCCGAAATCTCTTCTTTCTTCCACCATGTCTTCTCACGATGCTGATGACCAGAAGACTGCTGGTGAATGCCAGTGTTCTCTTCCTGCCGAGCTGTACCAGTATATCGTCAGGAAGTTCATGCTCGAGTCTCTCGAGCCTGAGTTTCCTGAGCCCCACCATACTGTGTACGATGCCCCAAGTGGCAAGATCGGGGTTTATGCTGCATTCTTTGTCTATGGGAACCTTAGGTTTCCGTTGACAAAGTTTGTGTACCGTGTCCTAGAGAGGCACGGTGTGCACTTGACAGAGGTGCACCCCATGGCTATTGCCAAGGTCCGGCACTTTGAGTGGGTGTGCCGGATACTGGGCCTTGAGCCCCTCGTTGACCGCCTGATGACCTTCTATACTTGGAGGTGCATCCAAGGATGGTACACTCTTACAAACCCGTATCAAGGGTTTAAAGATTTGTGCCACCGAGCGGAGTCTTCGCTCATGGAGGAGAGAGTTCTTCTTCATATCCGCTCGAGCCATCCCCATTGCCATGAAGTTCAAGAATGGCCAGCCGCTTCCGAACCTTCCCGCCATCAACTACGAGGAGGCGGAATGGTTCGCGAAGATATCCCGGGTCCAGTCCCCGGTTTTCCGTTTTCCAGAGTCGGCGATGGTGATGCTGGGGATGAGCCGGGTGTGGAAGGCGGCGAATGCGGATAAGGTTCCGATCGTCCTTGAATATGGTTCGAACTCTACCCCTTATGGTATGTCTTGTTTCTTTTTGCTGACTACGATTTTTTCTAACTTTCTTGTTGATTTCAGAGGGTAACGGTCTTCAATCGCTCCTGAATCCGCGGGAGGAAGATGGTCCTGCGCGGATGGGTACTCGTGCTCTGGACGAGAACGAGTTGCCCATCTTAGAGCAGACTGCGGGTCGGTTCGTGGAGGTTTACCCGCCAGGCCAAGAGATCCTGAGCCACCGACGGCCAGGTAAGCCTATCTTCTACCCTGATCCTCTCAATGCTGTGCCTGCTGCTGGAGTTCATGACATTTCTTCTTCTGAGGAATCCGCAGAAGGTCCTCCGCTGGTGCGGAAGAAAAAGGCTGCCGTCGGGAAAGGCAAGGAGAAGGTGGCCTCTACGGCCGACCCGGTAGTCCTATCTGACTCGGAGTCAGATAATGCAGAGGTGGCGGGGAAGCCCGGTGGTGAAGAGACCACCGTTCCGGAGGCTGCAGGTGTTACCTCCGGGGAGGCAGCGACGACGACGGTTACCGGTGTTAAGAGGCCGGCTCCATCGGGTTCGCCCCCGCTCGTCCGTGCGTTCAAGCTCAAGAGACCCCGTAAGTACCCCCATAATTCTTGTCTAGATTTGTTTCGAATAAATTTTTCTAACACTTTTGCTCGTGCAGGTGCGGATGTTGACGCATTCCAGGGTGGAGTTGGAGTAAGTATTCCCCCGCCAATGACGGTAGGCTCGGTCAGCCTTCCCGAGGCGTCGACCCAAGCGTCTACGCTTGCTTCCGCTGGTTCCAGCCTTCCTGAGGCTGTTCCAGCTGCGAAGGTGTCTCCGCCGGCCGTGAGTGCAGTTTTTACAGCATCTTTCACGGAGCCGGCGGTTACTGTTGCTGAGCAGTCGGCGCCAACAATGGCTACCACGGCGGCTGCCACTATACCTGCGCCAACGGCACCGACGGCCGGACCATCAGGTACGCGCCGGGCTTCCCGCCGATCTATGCCACCTTCCCGTCTGCCTGACCTGTTGGATGGATTTCCTTTAGGTTCAGGTGATGGGTTTGGCGGCTATCGGCCTGTTATTGACCCTACAGGTACGTAGGGTTCTTTTTTCTTTGTATATTTTTGTCATCTTTTCCTAACTGCCTTTGTTTCTTTTGCAGTGTCGGATTCCAATGAAGTGTATGTTCCAAGATGGAACATACGCCGAGGAACAACCCTTCGCACCCCTGTGGAGTGCGTGGACTGGGCTCGCCACGCTGCTCCTCATGGTGCGTTGGGGGAAGCCATGGCTAGCTACCAAGAGGGTAGGCTAACCAATGAGCTTCGGGTTCTCCAGGCCCGAACGCAGCCCCGCGTCGAGCTGCTTTGTCGTGAAAACGACAAGTTAAAAGCAGCTCGCGCCAAAGATGTATCTGAAGCGCGGGCTCTTCGGGAGGAGAACCGGCAGTTGGCCGCTGCCGCAGCCGAGAAGGAGAAGGCATTCAAGGCCCTCGAGGTTGAAGTCCAGGCGCGACTCGAGGCCCGCTCCAAGGCTGCCCAAGCTGTGAATGAACAGCTTCGGCTGGCTAAGGAGACTGCGCGAAACTCAACTGAGAGGGCTGCCAAGGCTGAAGCTGTTGCTGAGCCGCTTCGCGAAGAGAATGAGCAGCTTAAATGCAAATTAAAAGCTCTTCAACATGCTCATGACGCCTTGGCAATGGAAGATGCCAAGAAGCTGCAAGAGATCCTTGACCAGAGGGGGGTGCTTGACCGCACTGAGAGGAAACTTCAAAGCGTCGAAGAAGCTGCCGCCAAGGAAATTCAACTTGCCAACCTTGATAAAAGCGGAGCCGAACGTGCTTACAAAGAAAGTCAAGCTACCCTCCAATGGCTGCTTCGAGAAGCGTTGCCTCAGGTATCCTCTTTTTCTTTACGCTTTCTGCTCGTAATTAGAAAATGTTCTAACTTTAATTCTTTTGTAGGTTGTGCGTCAGGTCCTTTCAGAGACCTCTTATGACGATGCGATGAGCGCAGCCCTCAACGCTTCTCATGAGGATGGGCAGAAGACTGGCTTCCTGCTTGGTCTAGGGTTTGCTGAGAGAGGCTTTCCGCCCTCCAACTTCCCTTTATTCAATGTTAACACTGAAGCTGCTTATGACCAAGCTGTGAACCAGTACGCTGCCTTCCCGCATCCAGTGGTGGAGAAGGTGAATGAAGCTGCTGCTGATGATGATGGGCTAAACATCCTTAAGGCTTTCCTTGGGCAGCCGCGCTCTGATGGTGCTGGCCCAAGCGGAGGTGGCCCTGAAGCCTGATCCTGAAGATCCCTTCCCGCTGCTAGGATAGACTTAGCTTTGTATAGATTTCTTTTAGGCGGGTAGTTACCCAGCCATTCTTGTAATTGATTGTGAAATATTAATCTCTTTGCGTATAAGATTGTTATTTCCTTCCTTGGGTTCCTTGCTTTATAAACTTATGACTTGCATACTTAGTTTGATTTAGCAATTTTCCAAGTGTTTAGAATAAGAACCTTTGAACGTGGTTGATGATGGGTTAAAGTTTCGCCTCCTCCTTCGTGATTGTGCGGGTAAAACCGTCACTTGCACTTGGTAGGATGGCTAATCTTTACCCTCTATCTGACCTGCGTGTAGGTTTCCTTTTCGAAATTTCTAAGGCATTAAGTTAAACCTTTGAACGTGGTTGATAATGGACTAAAGTTTTCGCTTCCTCTTTCGTGATTGTGCGGGTGTAACCGTCACTTGCACTTAGTAGGATGGCTTTAACTTTAGACCTATATCTGACCTGCGTGTAGGTTTTTCTTCTCCTTTTTTAAGTGTTCATAAGTTAACCTTTTAACGTGGTAGATGGTAAGTTAAGTTTGGCTTCCTTGTTCGTGATTGTGCGGGTAAGACCGTCACTTGCACTTACAAGGATGGCTAAACTTTACCTTCATCTGACCTGCATGTAGGTTTTCCTTAGAACTTTTTAACATTTTGGCGTTGTGTTTATGCGGGTGTTGCCGCCTTCCACACGCAACTACTTCTTCCCGTAAGGGAAGTTCATAGGTTACAAGC
This sequence comes from Bidens hawaiensis, assembly GCF_021521415.1. Classification (NCBI taxonomy): domain Eukaryota; kingdom Viridiplantae; phylum Streptophyta; class Magnoliopsida; order Asterales; family Asteraceae; genus Bidens; species Bidens hawaiensis. The sequence goes on along the minus strand of NW_027495601.1, from coordinate 209,020 downwards.
TATCAATACACCATGAAAGGAGAATCATTTCCATTAGAAGTGGCTCTAGGCCTTTTCTTTACAAGTTGGAATTGATCTACATATAACATTTGCGTAATTGAGCTCCATTCCATGTTCTAGGGATGGGAGTGCCATCGAGCCTTTCGAGCCGGTACGCGCCCTTTCCCAGAACTTCTTTGATAATGTATGGCCCTTCCCAAATCGGGGCCAACTTTCCTGGGCGTTGTTGGTTCGAAGCCTCGTTGTTACGCAGTATGTAGTCTCCTTCCTTGAAGTTGCAGAGTTTTACCCGCGTGTTGTAGTACTTTTGCATTTGTCGTTTGTAGTTTTCTTCACGCACGGCGGCTAAGTCTCTGCGCTCTTCGGTTAGCATAAGGTCTAACCGTCTTTCCGCATCATTGTCTTCTGGTTGGATTAAGACCCTTGGTGAGGGTAAACCGATTTCGACTGGGATCATGGCTTCAGTGCCATAAGTGAGACTGAACGGGGTTTCTCCCGTACTGGTCTTCTTCAGCGTTCTGTTTGCCCAAAGGACGTGCGGAAGCTCGTCCACCCAGCCGGATCTGTGTTCCAAGAGTCTTTTCTTGATGCCTTCGACGATGCTCTTGTTTGCTCTTTCTACCTCACCGTTACCTTGCGGGTGTGCCACTGAGGTAAAGGTGTGGGTGATTTGAAGTTCTTTCAGCCACTGCTGTAGCTTCTTGTCAGCAAAGTTGGTGCCATTGTCGCTTACCAAATTCTGTGGAAGTCCAAAACGACAAATAATAAATTCCCAAATAAATTTTTTGATATGCTTTGCAGTTGTTTGGGCTAAAGGTTTCGCTTCTATCCATTTGGTGAAGTAGTCAATGGCTACCACTAGGAACTGAACATTCCCAGCTGCTGTTGGAAATGGGCCTGTCACGTCAATGGCCCACTTCTGAAATGGCCACGAGGAAGTGACAGGAACAAGTTCATTTTTCGGGCGATGCGTGTTGGGTGCGTAAAGCTGACAAGATCTGCATTTTCTGATGTATGCCAACGCGTCCATATGCATACCCGGCCAGAAGTATCCCGCGTTGTTTAGCTTGGCTACCACAGCGCGGGGGCCTGCGTGTACTCCACAGATGCCTTCGTGAACCTCCCTTAGGAGGTAGTCAGCATCTTGGTTGTCTACGCATCTTAACAATGGGCCAAGAAAGTTACGTCTGTAAAGGGTGTCATTGACCAGCTGATAATTCAGTGCTTTACAGCGTAGTTTTCTTGCCTGTGACTTCGACTCTGGTAACGTTCCTGCTTCAAGGTATTTTATTATTGGGGTCATCCATGTTTCTGTACCGGTTTGGATGACACAAATTTCCTTGTGCGGGACTGATGGTGTTTCGAGGAGTTCCACGCGGATGTCCTTTCCCAAGTGGGTGAAGGCCAGTGATGCAAGCTTACTTAACGCATCCGCAGATTTGTTTTCGCTGCGCTTGACATGTATCACTTTACAATCATTAAAATCGCGCATGATGGCTTTGGCCTGGGCGAGGTACAGGGCCATTGTGTCATTCACAGCCGTGTACGTCCCGTTTATTTGGTTTGCCACTAGCATGGAATCTACATGGGCTTCCAAATTTTTTACACCCATTTTACGCGCAATCCTCAATTCGGCCAGGAATGCTTCATATTCAGCTTCGTTATTCGTACTTGGGAAATCCAGCCGAATAGCATAAGTATATTCCTGGCCTGCTGGGTTTGTTAATTTTAACCCTGCGCCTGAACCCTCGTTACTAGCTGCTCCATCAGTGTAGAGTCGCCAGACCTCATCGATTTCGTGTGCTGGGGAGGGTTGAACCTCCTCCTGGCACTCTTTCTCCCGCGCAGCGGGGACTTCTGCAATAAAATCAGCCAGGACCTGGCCTTTAATGGCTGGTCTCGGCTTGTATTGAATCGCATATTCTCCCAATTCAATTGCCCATTTGGCTAGGCGTCCCGATAACTCGGGTTTGCCTAGAACATTTGAGAGTTTGAAGTCGGTGAGAATAGTGATTGGGTGACCCTGGAAATATCGTCTCAACCTGCGTGAAGCGTGTATAAGTGCCAAGACCAGTTTTTCCAGGGTAGAGTACCGGGTTTCCGCGTCTGCCAGCACGCGGCTAACATAATAGATTGGCATCTGGATGCCTTTTCGTTCTACAAGCAGGACTGCCCCGGTTGCTCTATCTGTTGCGGAGAGGTATAGGATTAACTCCTCTCCCGCTTGTGGTGCTGTGAGTGTTGGGAGTTCGATCAGGCGTGATCGAATCTCCTGGAAAGCTGCTTCCGCTTCTGGTGTCCAGCGGAAGTGCGTTTTCTTTAAACAATTTCTTAGTGTTGACACAAATGGGAACGACCTATCCGCATGGTTTGCCAAAAAGCGGTTAAGCGCGACTAGTCGTCCGTTCAGTGTTTGAGCCTGTTTTATGGTGGTAGGTGATTCCATTTTGACAATGGCTTCGACTTTTTCAGGGTTCGCTCTGAAGCCATCTTTAGTAATAATGACTCCCAAGAACTTCCCTTCTTCCACCCCAAATGAACACTTGCTCGGGTTGAGCTTCATGTTTATCTTTCTGAGCGTGTTAAAAGTTTCCTCAATGTCTTTCAACATCGCCTCTGGCTCGGGGCTTTTGATGACCAAATCATCCATATAGACTTCCAAGTTTCTCCCAATTTGGGCGTGAAACTCTTTGTCCATTAGTCGTTGGTACGTGGACCCGGCGTTCTTAAGTCCGAATGGCATCATTTTATAACAAAATGTGCCATCGGGCGTCCGAAAGGCGGTTTTGTCCTGGTCATCTACAGCCATGTGGATTTGATGGTACCCCTTATACGCATCCAAGAAGCATTTAAGGCGAAATGGTGCCACCGAATCCACCTTGAGATCAATTTCTGGTAACGGATAACAATCTTTGGGGCATGCTTTGTTCAAATCTTTGAAATCTATGCACATGCGCCATTGTTTGTTATTCTTCGGTACCATTACGGGATTTGCAACCCACGTTTGATATTTGCTAACGCGCACGATGCCCGCATCAAGGAGTTCCTTGACTTGGGTTCTGCACGCGTTGGTTTGCTCGGGCCCCATTACTCTGCGCTTTTGTACGATCGGCGTAACGGCTGGATCGCATTTGAGCTTATGCTCTGCCTTACTCCGGGGTACACCAGTCATGTCGGCTGGTGTCCACGCGAAGATGTCTGCGTTTCGCTGCAGTAAGCGCTTGAGTAAGGTGCGTGTTGGATCAACAATTGTCGGGCCAATGGTAACGGCCTGATCAGGATATTTCCCATTGAATGCCCACTGTTCAGGTTCAGTGATGGTTTGTTTGGCCATCTTCGGTTTGGGTTTAGAAGAGACAGATGCGATGCATACCTGGGGAATGCCCGTGATCATCGCTACGCCGTCAGTTGTTGGCCATCCCATCATGCCGTGGACTGAGGATACCACGGCGTTGAATCTTGCCATCCCGTCTCTCCCGAATAGGATGTCATACGTATGATGTGGTTTTTTCATTACAACAAAATCCACATCCTCCGTGCGTGAATAATTCCCATCGGTGAGAGTGACGGGGAAAGATAGGATGCCCAAGGGAGTGTTCATGCTGCCGTCAAACCCCTCCATTGAAGCGTAGACCGTCTCCAGGCGTTCCTTGTCTTCATCGTCGAGCTTGTCGAAGAACTGCCTGTACATCACTGTCGACGATGCGCCATTGTCAACGAGTGTGCGGGAGGTGATGTAGTGCCCCAGCTGGCTTTTAATGACAATGGGGCCTTCTTTGTTTGGGCCTCCCGGCACTCGCGGGAAGCGTACTTCTGCTTCCTTCCATGCGCATGGCTCGGTCATCGGTCTCTTTCTTCCTCTGACCATACCATGGACCATGTTGATGCTGATGTCGACGGGCTTTCGTCCGTTACCCCTGTACCTGTTGTCGTTTCTTCCCCCTTTCTTGATAGATGCCACGAGGTGTTGCAACCTCCCATCCTTGACGAATGTCTCGACGATGTCCCTCAAGGATGTGCACTCCTCAGTGCTGTGGCCCTTTGTCCCATGGAAGTCACAAGACTTGCTTTGATCCGCATTGGGTTTCTGTCGGATCGCTGGGGCTTTTGGCCATGGCAGTTTTTCCGTGGCAAATATCTCCGTGACGCTCTTGGTGAGTGGCGTCCAACGGTTCTTCCGGTTGGAAGGGTGCGTGTTGTCCCTTCCGCCAACCAGAGGGCGAGAGCTTGAGGGGGTGTCAAAGTTAATCCTTGACTGCCAAATACCTTGCCGCCTCTTTTTGTTTAGCCGGGCGGCTCTCACATTGTTCTCCCTTGTCCTCTGTGTGTAGAGGTTTGTATTCTGGGGGAGATCTCTTCCCAGCTGTTTCTCCGTTTCGGCAAAGCGCTTGGCTGCCGTCATTATGGCATCCCATGTGGATGGCATGCCGTCTTTACCCGTCAAAGTGCGGATAAGTTCTGGGTACTCAGCGCCCTGAATGAAAGCGGCGCGAACGAGGTCTTCGCTGACGTTGCCCAGACTCAGCTTCTTGGAGTTGAAGCGGGTGATGAAGTCCAGTAAGGATTCATCCTCTTCTCTCACACAGTTGAGGATCGTCCACTGCTCCTCAGTGTGCTTCCTCTGTTGACTAAACTGTTGACTGAACTTGTTCTGGAAGTCTGCCCAGTCATAAATGTGGTGGACCGGTAAACGGTCAAACCATGCTCTGGCTGCTCCTACCAGAGTCATCTGAAACATGTAGCACCACGTGGGCTCCGTCCAGTTACTGACGGTTGCCCCCGCAATGAACCTGTTCAGATGGTCATCTGGGTCGGATAGACCATCGTATGTGCCAATGTTGGACATTTGTTTGGCACTCCTCGGGGCGATTGCTTCTGCAATGTCCCTAGCAAATTTTGACCTTCCTGCGTTTGTGGCAGTAGGTCTAAAGGCCTTGGAGAAGTCACGCGAGCTTTTCTCCGTGACTGGTTGGAATGCTTCCCCAAAATTCCTTTTTGGCTGGGGGTCCGTTTCCTTACGCTTCCCTTTCGCCCTATGGCGAGGGTTCGCGTCGGTGTCGGAGTCTTCCCTCTCGTCGTCTGAGTACTCGCACTCACTACTCATGTTGAGGTGCTGGCGAGTACTACCGAATTCCTCAGCTTGTTGGACTGAACGCAAGCGTTCTTCCAACTCAGCCTGAAATTCTCTTTGACGTGCCTCGGCCCATGCCTTCACTTGATCAAGTGTTTGGCGAGGGGCTCGAGTTCGTTTTTCCAGCTGGGCATCAGTGAATCCCAGTGGAATATTTACTCCACTTGCCCCTACATGAGTGACTGGGGTAGTGTTCGTAAAATGTACTTCACTTCCCCCAGCTTGGGTGGCTGGGGTAGTGTTTGTAAACATTGTGTTGCCGGTGTTTACCCCAGTGGCTGGGGTTGTGGTTACCGGAGTTTCTCTAGTCATCTTGGAAGTTTTGAAAAACTGGAGAAAGATGTAGTTCTAGCTTTTATGCACGGATGGCGCCAATGAAGAAACACTAAGTGACCCCGGGCAGATTATAGGTAATCTGGGGGCTAAGTAATGTTTCCCACGAAGGTTAGGTCCAGCAGAGTAAGTTGTACTTCAGGGAACCTGCAAAACAGACACCGTAAGCTCGTCACTGAGAAGGGGGGGGGTTCCTCCTTGTGACCACCCTCCGGCGTGAGAATCAGTCTATATTGCTCTTTGAATATAAAAGTATATGAATACTATTAGAGCAGTTATCAAGTAAGTTATACGAGATAGTAGATGATGAAATGATAATACCATTTGCTGTCTTTTATAGCCGAAGGTGGGTATCCAAGGGGTTTAGCCGGCCCAACACGCTACCAACTGTAACCTATGCACGTGCCTTGCCTGTGAGTGGTGGACAGGTAGCGTCTGACATAGAGCAGGCGTGCCGTGCACTCTTCGTCTTCTACCAACTGCAGGCTAGGCACGTGCTCTGGCAGGAGTTGGTGAGCAGGCGGCGGCTATTGGTCACAGTGCGGTGGCGTGCTGTCTGCCACGCTGCTGTCAGTGAGCTGTCGCATTCTTGGTCAGATCTTTTGTCTTTACCTCGCCAGGTATCACGCAAAAGATCCTCCATCATACGGACTGGCCCATTTTGGCGGGAGTTTTCCCCCTCCCGCCTTTGCTCATTCTTTCAGGTGACACTGAATATTTGTAAGTGTTAAGCCTTATGCGTGTAGCTATGCTGTGCGGGTAGCCTTCCCTGATGGCTTGTATCCGCAACTGCGGGAACAGGCGGGTTACTTTACCATTGGGAGGCTTTTCCCTGCGTATGCAGCTTGCATACTGCGCGTAGGCTTCTCTGAGCATGGTGGGTCCTGCGGGAGTAGATGGTCTTTGCGCAGACATCCCTGTTCAAGGTGAGTCATGCGGGACCAACTGAGCCCTGCTGGGACCTACCTCTTCAATGCCTTTGCTGAAAATGGGGCCACTGAATAACATAAACATTCAGACTATTCAGTTCATGTTAATCTACTTCTGTGCGTTTATATTTTTTGATTACATAGATTTAGGTTTCAGTCTTGCGGCGATAGTGGTGTGCTCATAAGATAGTAACCAAATACAATAGAGAAATACAATTTTTGTCCTTTAAACATAGTTAATTTATAGATTAAGTCCTTTAAAATGTTCACTTTCATTCTTTATCCTTTAAATGATAAAATCCTTCGATTTTTATCATTTAACTTAACGATCATCTAAAAAACCTGTTCAGTTGTGACATCTTAGGGCAAAATGGTAATTTCATTCTTATTATTATTATTATTGTTGTTGTTAAAATACTAGGTTGGGCTCCACCGTTTACATCTTAAACAAACATAATCCTTGCCATATTCACCACAACTCCCATCACCACACCACCAGTCGACCACCATCACTTGCAACCACCGATTACATCACCTGGCACCACTTCAATCATCATCTTAATCAAAAACCCCTTGTACTCCGTCTTCATCAAAAGCCCTAAACCTAACAATCATCTTCATCAAAAACCCTAAACCGCCACCACCACTATTAGTTGCGATTGTAAAATTACATACAGAAATGGCTATCGGCGGTGATCAACTGAAAAATATTAGCTCCGGCATGGCCGGTAACCCTAGCGAGATGAAAGACGGCGACATAATGGTTGCTATTGGATTCAAAAACGGTAGTGTTGGTGGCTATAGGTCTAGATCGGCAGATGGGTGACGGTGTTGAAGACCCACGGTTTTCTGATGAAGACTATCAGCGAGACCAGAAAGTCCGATAACCTCCGGTTTGTGGCATATAAGTACATATCAGCAGCTTAATTGATGTTTGGTATGAACCACCGATTGCAAACCATCCTCTCTGTCTCTGTTTGATTTCCAGTCAGGGGGTAGGATGGGATTTGTTTTATCTGCAATTTTGATCCTCAAATCTTTGCCCCTTCAGTTTCTGGCAATCAAATAGAGCAAACAGCCGGTGGACCACAGATATCAGTGACGGAGACGAGAGGAAAAGACAGTATTGGGATTTAAAAGGTTGTTTATTTTTGCTTCAACTTTTTTTTTTTTAATAACATCAAGTTATATAGAGTAAAAAGACATAAATGCCCATCACATGTTGTCACTTAACAGATATTATGGATGTCAGTTAGTCTAAAGGACGAAAAGCAAGAAAACTTATCAAATAAAGGACACCGTTTGAAAGTAAACTTTTTAAAGGACTTGATCTATAAATTTGTTATGTTTAAAGGACATAATTTGTATTTCTGTCTAGATTAAATGGTTAATCCAGGAAGGAAAACCTGTTATGGTGGTCAGGAGAAAGAGATGGAGCTACAGGAGGGTGGTTTGGGTTTTAATTGTTTCTTTTTTTTTTAAATTCATAATAGTTGTTATATTAGCAACTAGCTTTAGAACACTTTAACGCACGTGAAGCTCAAAAGAAATACAATTAAATTATAGAAATTAAATTATTAAACTAAAAAAGCCTATATTTTATCAAATTAGATAGTTTAATAAGATCAGATTATAAGATGTAAGAACTTGTTAAATTATTAATATGTAATATATAATTTGAAATAAATTTGGTTTGATGAATATTATATCCAAATTTACCGTGGAAACTCTTATAGTTTTGGAATGAATATATTAAAAAATATCATGTTATATATATGACTAAAATTTTTGAGCGAGAGTTTGACCATAAGATTGATTCTTTAAGTTCCATGTGAATAAAACATTTTTCTTTTATTTTCTAATTAAATAATCATATAAATACGTGATGCATTCTCATAGAGTTCTTTCATAATCATAAAAAAGATACATCTAATGATTTTATAAGTTGTAATTATATTTTTAATAGAATAACGAATTCTAACAAAAGATAATAAGATTTTCATTATAAATGACATAAAAAAAAGAACATCATATATAAAATTAGTATTATTAAAACACGATTTTCTACTAAAGATTTGAAAAAGATTGATGAAAACTCTATAGATTCATTTCATGAAGGTTGAATGAATATGTGAAAATAAAATAGTTATTCATTCATAATTTCTTTTTGTATTTATCTTCTTAGGCCTATAAACATAGTTCATTAATTTTTATCACATTCATATCCTATACTGAAAAATGTTTATAAATTGATTTAATAAGAAAAAGGTGAATATGATTTCATTAAAGATATAGATATTTTTATTATACTGACGTAAATACCCGCATATTTTTATTTCTCTATAATCGAGGTAATTAGTTATTTAATTAAATGATAGATTGATATGTTTTGATTACACTGATATAAATAAGTTTTCATTAAAAATAGGAATTTGAGCGGAAAATTTTGGCTAACAATGAATCAACAAGTGATATATGTCCATAGTTACTTTACTTTATTAGAACAGAAAGCTAGATATCCACGTCAACATAACTTATAAAAATAATAAAAAAAAAGATACACAGAAAAAGAGAAAATGCATGTAAGCACGATGAGCTATATGTATATATACATGATTAGAAAATCTTTTGTAACTTGAATGACCTATTTAAAATAATAATAATAACAATAATGATGAGTAACCTAATTGAAATACTTCTGAAACTTGTTATTGTCATATAAAATTGTCCTAAAATAATATATACTTAAAAAACTTTAATTCAAGCAAGATAGATAAAGAAATAAATTGAAAAATAATAAAACTTACTTTTTTTCTTTTCGTTCTAATTTTCTCCAAAATAATTTAAAAATTAATTTCAAGGTTTGTACAAAAAGAAAAAAATAAATAAAATGTTTAAAAATTAAAATACAACATGATAAACGAAGAGGCCAAAAAATATTGAAATTACTTAAACCACAGCCAAATATCAGCATTAATTAAAAATCAAAAATTATGAATTATAACTATAAACATACTTTAAAATCCATGGCATGGTGCCACACATTTTTCTATTGATGTTTTACTGTATCATAATTGTTTTCTTTCATGAAAAAATAATAATAATAATGAGTAACCTAAATGAAATACTTCTGAAACTTGGTTATTATCGTATAAAATGGTCCTAAAATTATATATACTTAAAAAAACTTTAATTCAAGCAAGATAGATAAAGAAATAAATTGAAAAATAATAAAACTTATTTTTTTTCTTTTGGTTCTAATTTTCTCCAAAATAATTTAAAAATTAATTTCAAGGTTTGTACAAAAAGAAAAAAATAAATAAATTGTTTAAAAAATTAAAATACAACATCATAAACGAAGAGGCCAATAAATATTGAAATTAATTGAACCACAGCCAAATATCGACATTAATTAAAAATCAAAAATTATGAATTATAACTATAAACATACTTTAAAATCCATGGCATGGTGCCACACATTTTTCTATTGATGTTTTACTGTATCATAATTGTTTTCTTTCATGAAAAAATAATAATAATAATGAGTAACCTAAATGAAATACTTCTGAAACTTGATTATTATCGTATAAAATGGTCCTAAAATAATATATACTTAAAAAAACTTTAATTCAAGCAAGATAGATAAAGAAATAAATTGAAAAATAATAAAACTTATTTTTTTTCTTTTGGTTCTAATTTTCTCCAAAATAATTTAAAAATTAATTTCAAGGTTTGTACAAAAAGAAAAAAATAAATAAATTGTTTAAAAAATTAAAATACAACATGATAAACGAAGAGGCCAATAAATATTGAAATTAATTGAACCACAGCCAAATATCGACATTAATTAAAAATCAAAAATTATGAATTATAACTATAAACATACTTTAAAATCCATGGCATGGTGCCACACATTTTTCTATTGATGTTTTACCGTATCATAATTGTTTTCTTTCATGTTCGCAAAGTTTCTCATCTGGCAAGTTGGCCGGTTTTTATGCTCAACTTAGACCCTTTGTTAATGTTTAACTAATTGATGACCCTGCGCGCCATGACGGGGATACAGACTAAAGAAAGATGGACCCCCTGGAATCTGCTCATTGTTGTACCATTGAGGTATGGTACTCGCCAAGTGTTAAACAACTTACTTGGTAAATAGATAATAACCATATTTTAACTTAGTATTTTATAAGCCTAAAGCAACATTTAAAATTATGCTTGTGTGTGAGTGAGGACATAGACAAAACAAAGAAATGTGTTTAATGTACCTCAAGCCTACAATATAGATCGACAATAACCAAATTTACTAAAAACTACACTAAATTGAGCCAAAACCAACAACAACAAAATACAACCCGCACCCAAATATTCAAAAAGGTAGATAGATACATTACTTCATTAGTTTCCATCCAATTAAGTATACACAAAAAGCAAGAACTGCACTAACCACTTCGGATGCCCTTTGGTGAGCTCTTTTCGTCCAATGAGCATGTCCTCAACGACATCAACTCGTTCACTTTTCTTCATCCTCTATATCCTCGTTTTCATCCTCTGGTTCATTCTCCAATTGAAATCTAGACGTTAAACCCGTAATTTAAAAACATAAATAAAACAACACCTTGATTCCTTGAATATCACCAAATTTGTGTGATTTTTACCCCTCTATCACCCTCAATTTCTTCCTCGTCAGCATCATTCAAAACAAATTGTGCAACAACATATTAGTAAGACGAAAAGAAGAGAAATATGACCCGCAAGAAAATGAATATTAATTGTAATATAAGAATTTACATTGTTAAAATATATTAACTGATTAGTTATGTAATCCTCATTATTTTAGCAACCTGCAAAATATATGGAAGTCCTTATTAGTAACATTAAAATAAAACTTAATTGAGGAGTCATTTAACTCTTGGATACCTCATGTCCTCGTCATGCATTTCTCCAATGTCTTCTTTCTGTTGGGCTTCATTATGCCAGGAAAAAAAATCTGCATAAAAATAATACTTAAGAGGGAGAATTATTGTGACATTTGAGCCAAAACAAGGTACACCTCAGTACGTATTTACCGATTAAGCAAATAAACGCCTTTTTCATAACAAACGAACGATTAACCGAACGGGTCGGGTTATGACCCAGATATCTCGGGGGGCCATCTATAAGTGATATACGATCTATACAAGCTAAAATATTAGAAATATGGTCTTAGTTTGATAGCAAACAAGTTAAATGAAAACATGCTCGTTTAACTACCCGCTATAGATTTAAACGCAAAACATAGTTACAAACCAAGCATTGTATCATCCGTTAAGCCGAAAAAGACTTACCAAACACTTATTTGAAATGTTTTAAGTGATCCGTGAAAATATTTTTGATTTTTACAAACATATAGTATGTTTTTATAATTTTACACAAAACTAGCCGAAAAACACTCATTTTCGCCCTGTTTAACGCACCCGATAAGTTTTTCGCGCCAAAAACCGAACCCGAACTAAATTTGGACCGGGCTTTTCGTATTTGGGCTGGAGAAACCAGATCATTGGGCCAAAACAGCCCAAAGGGGGCCCATAAGGAATCCCGGCCGCAGCCGCCACCCCCCCCCCCCCCCTTTGTTATTCTTTCACATTTAAACTAGATTCAAGCCATTTTCAACATCATTTCTTGAAAACTCTGGACACAACTTCTGCTCCAGCCAGAAAACCTCCAAACCCTAAGGTAAAGAGCTTAAATAAGTAGCTTTTGAACTTGTTTAAACTTGTTTAATACCATAAAAACATGTCTTGGTTACTAAAAATCATTCCTAACCGTGTAAAAATCCTAAAAATGATCCATAAACATGTTTTGATCATACACATGATAAGGAACCTGTTTTGATAGTTTTTTTGGCCATAAACACGAATTAAAGGGTTGAAACGACGTTTTTACAGTTCAAAAGTTTGTTTTTGTGCACTAGCCGAAACCCTAAGTTAAGGGCTGTTATGTTGATGAAATATTGCTTGGTTTGTGATATAGGACTTGTACCTAGCTTTATTAGAAGCACAAGAACCTGAAAACTTGATTAAAAGGTCGGAAACGAGCCAAACCCGCTAAGGTAATGCCGAAACACTCACTTACGGGCTATTTATGTTAAGGTTGTGATGTGCATATTTTTAGGACTTGAAATTTTTTAGGGACATCAGGGACCATGTCAATGAGTCTCTGTTCAAATTTGGTAATTTTTCGACCATCCGAGAATATTTGGCGAATTTATTACCGAATTGGGACGTTTATTTGGGAAAAATATCTAAAATACTTCAAATATTATGAAACTTTTCTGGGGACTCAGATTTTATGTATTTTGATCACATATGAATTTTGGGATCATTTGGAGAAGTTTAAAGGTGTTTTGTTTATATGCGTTCGTGTGAATTTTTATAGCCGAATTTGGGCCGAAAAGAATATCGCACGAACTTTTTACATTTTGGAATTGATACAGGTTGATTTGGGACATGATTTGAGCATTTAGGAATTTTTGTGAAATTTTTGGAAATTGTTTGGGGTAAACGAACGATTTTCAGGCGAAATATAGCTGATAAGATGAATTTTTATAAATTAATAAATCAGTAAATAAATTCCAGAAATATTTTTATAAAAATATTAATATTTTAATTGATAAGTGGTTAAATTTTCATAATTTAATGATTAACGGTTAATTAATTATGCTAATTTGAATATTAAACAAATTCAATTTTTATAAAAACCGGCAAGATTGCGACTAACGAACCTGCGGGAATATCAAAACACCAAGAGTGATCAAAAATCATATTTTTGGACTAATTAAGTGAAAATGATTTTTTCTATGAAAAACCTGGACAATCCGGATGGATTGTGCGTGTTTCTTCTTAAATCAAACTGAATAAACGGAAATGGGCCCCGTGGCTAATCCGGGACCCTAATAGGTGATCATTCTTTATAACTTAATCATTTTATTAACCAATACATTTACTCAAGCTTATTTTCCCATAACTGTTTTCTGAACGCGTAAACGAACAACTTGGCCCAGCTAGGAAAACGGAAATCTGAGCCAAGTTCAGTTCTAAGTATTAGACATTGAACAACATCACAACCTAAGCCTATTGCCACTTTCTGGGCGTTCCAGCTACACCCAGATTAGTTATACAGCCCAGATTAGTACTGAGATTATAATAATATTAAAATATTAATATTATTATATATTGATTATAGGAACTACTGATAGCGGACCGAACAAACCACGAGCTGATACAGTACTGGTTATCTACTAAACCGTGAGTTTTATGACCCCACTTTTAAACTGTTTTGCGAAATTTTGGGGTGAAAAACATGTTTGATTACATATACTTATCTGTAACATGTAATGATGTGAATTATCTAAGTGCTAACACACGAAAGTCCCCACGATCACAGTGATTAACTTCGAGCCGGTGGCTTGTGAATAGTACTATTGGTTTGACAAACCCAGGCGGGTCCAGCACGGTTGCTGAGATATTATCCCGTTTGCACATGTCCATATTTTATTTTTACGAACTAGCTATGTAGTGTTAGACATAGCTACCGGGGCATGTTGTGGGCGGAAAGTGGCCACAGTGGTTGATTGAGCGTGGGAAATGGAGGCACGCAGCACGAACAGTCCAGGCTTCACTGTAGCTTAGTATAATTACATCACATACATCATTTACATACTTACATACTTATTTTATGATTACAAGTATTGACTTGTGAATACTCGTTATTGATTTCTTGAAACTCGTGAAACTCACCAACTCTAGTAGACCCGTTTTAAACTGCTTTTGAGGTGTACTTAAATCGTAATGATTGGGTGATCTGTCACTTGCCTGAAATGTATGGTTGATGCTATGTGAATAGAAGCAAGGGCGATAGTAGTAAGAATGTATAGTTAACGAATTAGTTTTGTCTGTATCGCCTAGACTGTAAAACAATGATAGAACAAAGAAATGTAATATATTGTAAATTAGTTTGTAATGTTTCTTTATAAACAATGTGTTGATATCAGAGGTGTTTGTTACATTCCCGTTTTACGCTTCCGCATTGTGCTAGTCGGGGTGTGACAATTATTATGAAAGGTATCCTAAAAATTCATCTTACTTTCAAAAAAACACTATGAATGCACAGCCAAATTTCAACTAACAGTTATCGTCATAGCACATGAAAAGGAAATGACGACCGAGACACTGCAATAGGCCAAGCAATTTCCAGTACCAGATAGATCGGAAGCAGGAGATTGTAAGCCGAAAGGGAAAACCTAATTTACGCCGCCGACATTAGGTCCCAGAGTTTCTGTTAACGTCATCCTCGAAGCCACGCCGCCGTTCCATGACATCACCGGCCAAGGAAGGAGCCGCCGTTGATGTCACTCTTCTCTGTAAAGTGAAGGAAAAGCAAAGCGTGGCTGACTAACATTGTGTTCCCGAGTCTAATTTAACAAGGGGAGGGGAAGGAAAAGAAAGCAGGAGAGAAAATAAATGAGATGAAAGGTTTTATTTTGTGTTCCTGAGTTTAATGGGATGGAAAAAAACCCAAAGAATTTAAATATTTTATGTGTTACCGAGTTGAGAGGAAAAGAAAAAAAAAAGAAAGTTATAATTTTACAATTATACCCTTTAAATAAAACTAAAATAGAAAACACATGGGATAACATTCGTTGGCTCTTCTCGTTAACAAAATTTGGTCAATCCAATGACACTTTGATCAAATTACAGTCTCTCACTTTTGAGCATAACTCAAGTCTAGCAACTTCATAATTTTTCCTCAATCAAGTATTTCACATTAACTTTATAACTAGGTAGAGCCCGTCGTGTTGCGGCGTTGCAGAAACGTGAATTCAGTCGGTATCAACTCGATTTGTTACGGCACCGACTCTCGAACAAAAAACCAAATCCGTAAACACCCAAAACAATATTGACAACACACGTATAACTTGTATAACTTATTATCAAAGCGACACGAATTCGTTCGTTATACGTACCGGTACTGAAGAGGTATGTACCCGCCTCAACACCGAGCGAGGCGGGTCAACCCACAAGATATAGACAAGAGGCTTGAAATCAAGACATTATGAAGGCACAAAGCCAAAACCTATGCGCATGGCACATATCACATATGCTCACGCATATCACATATGCTCATGCATCACATGCTCATGCATCACATGCTCAGGCATCACATATGCTCACGCATCACATATGCTCACGCATCACATATGCTCACGCGTATCACATGCTCACGCGTATCACATCTGCGCGTGGCGCATCCGCGCGTGGCGCATATCACATGCTTGTGCATATCACATCTGCGCATGAAACATCTGCGCGTGAGAATAAAGAGAAGACCTCGCGCATCCTCAGGATAGGCGCATATCACACATGCACATAATCAACCTCGTCCTTATCCAAATTAGGGTAAGGACAACCTTGATTGTGCACGTCAGACAACCTTCCAGAAGGTATCTTTTTAAGGAATAAGAATATGCTGACGTTGACAGCTGCCAATGAAAGGTGGACAACTCAGCAAAACCCATGTGCAACTAACCAATGAAAAAGCACCAGGTGTCCCAAGGACACGTGGCGCGAAGCTATAGGAGGAGGCCAAAAAGGCCCTAATTGGGTCTGAGCCCAATCATTGGAAACCCTAGCACTATAAATACCACATCAACTCCACAAGGAGAGGGACACCCTATTACACAGTATTCAGCTATATTAAGCAATACACTCCAATTTCCTTACTCTCATATTATTATCTTCTCCTACAAACTCTTATTCTCACACCGGAGGGTTACCCCAAAGAGGACCCCTCTGTCCCTTTCTGAGGGGTAAGTTTACGGTGCTGTTCATTTTGTAGGTGGAAGAATCCAGATCCCAGAGAACCATCGGTGAAATATCATAATCACACCCGAGGAAAGTTGATCGTCTACCAGTGAGTCGATCCACGTTACAGATTGGTGTTACAGAGCTCCGTGACTTTAGGATAGGTGGTTAGACGTAACGACCTAGAATACCTAAGAGTCCCTTCTCGCGCATGAGAAATATCTCATGTTTGCGCGCTAATTGTTAATTACTCGATATTTATAAGATATGCTTGCGTATACGCAGCACATGATTTCATGTTTATTTCGCGATCTTTCGATTTTTATTGTTAAATTTCAATTTATTTCTTTACTTACATATTCGTTTGTTGTGGGGATTGAAAATCCGAGAAGTCATGGTGGTACATGAATAGTTGATTTTCAATTACCATTAACTTTATGTTTTAAATTGAAGATTTGAAAAGTCATGGTGATACATGAATTGTCAATCTCCAATATTCATTTAATCGATATTTTAAATTGAAGATTTGAAAAGTCATGGTGATACATGAATTGTCAACCTTCAATGCTCGTTTACTCGTATATTTTAAATTGAAGATTTGAAATGTCATGGTGATACATGAATTGTCGATTTTCAATTCGAATTCATTACCTGTATTAAGTTTGCATTTAAATTCATATTTTACTTCAAAATTTTATAGCATTTAACTCCGCGAAACAAGCTTTACGACGATATACTTTGCGCTAAAACGATTTCCCATACCAAGATATTAACAAAAAAAACTAAAACTTTTATAGAATGCCTCCGCTATCTCGCCGTCATCAGAGGAGAGAAGCCTCGCGCAGACGTAGGCAGCAACGTTCCCAGGAAATGGCCGCCGCGATAGCCCAAGCCTTAAACCAAAATAATACCAACCCCTCCGGATATAATATTAAATCCTTTAATGCGGGTAACCCTCCGAAATTCACAGGACTTGAAGGAGCCACCGTAATGCTCCAATGGCTCGAGAAAATTGAGAACACCTTCCTCCATACCCAATGTCCTCCAGACCGACGAACCTTATACGCCTCAAGTGTCCTGGAATCAAGGGCGCTTACATGGTGGAACGGAGTAGCTCATGCGCGTGGCGCAGAGGCTGCTTCTAGCATGCTCTGGGAGGAATTCAAGGAACTTTTGACTAGAGAATTCTGCCCTCCCAACGAAATAAAGCGCCTTGAGGAGGAATTTTGGAACTTGAAACAGTACAGTGGCGAAGCGCGCGAGTACGCTACGCGCTTCCACGAACTAAGTTTGCTTGTCCCACACCTAGTTACCCCTTCCCGCCGAGCCATCGAGAAGTTTCTTAGGGGTCTCCCCATGGAAATTCAAGATTCTGTATGGGCCAGGAACCCAGCAACCCTCTCTGACGCCATCGAGTTGGCCGCTGTGCTCAGCGACAATCATGTCAGAGCAGGAACCCTGTTCCCGCGGGGAGCCGAAAAGACCAAACTCACCAAGACTGTCCCAGAACCAACAGAAACCAAGCCAGAACCCTCAAACCGTAACAACCTCAAGCGTAAGCGCAGACCCAATCATCAAACCTACGCGCTTACCAACCCGCTCGTTGTCCAGCAACCCGCCTACCAACCTCTAGTACACGCTCCTAACCCACTGTCAACTTACCCAACACCCCCTGTAGTCCATAACTATGCCTTAACCAATCCCGCACTCCCTGCCCCGTCAACTAAGAAACCTTACACAGGAAACCAACCCTTTTGCCCAACCTGTAGACTTCACCATCCAACTCAAGTCCCGTGTCGACAATGTAACCGATGTGGCCGTACTGGTCACACTGCTGAGAACTGTAGAGTCCTTCCCGCCAACCCAATCGCGCAAACACCACCAACTTACCCGCTAAACCCACAACCAACATACCCTAATCCACGACCCAGGTCGTGCTATAACTGCGGTGACCCCAGTCATTTCCGGAACGCGTGCCCGAGACTGCAAGTACAAATTACGCAAGCTAATCCGGTTAACCAAATTTCAAACCAAGTGACGCACGGACGAGCTTTTAATATAACCGCGCACCAAGCGCAAGCGAATAATGACGTGGTTAATGGTACATTTTTACTTAACGGACAATATGCATCTATACTTTTTGATACTGGCGCCGATAGAAGTTTTATTTCTCGCGCCTTTGAGCAAAAACTTGCGCGACCACGAGTAAACTTAAACGAAAACTTTTCAGTTGAATTGGCTAATGGTGAAACTATTTTAATAAACTCCGTGATCAAAGATTGCACGCTTAACCTTAATGAACATGATTTTCTAATCGACCTCATTCCCATGCCTCTTGGAAGTTTTGATGTGATTATTGGAATGGACTGGCTCTCGCAAAATCGCGCCGAAGTAATCTGCGCCAAGAAGTTGATTCGCATTCCTCGGGAAAATGGTGAAAATCTTCATATCTACGGCGAGAAACCATCTAACGGTCTTAAACTTATGTCATGCTCTGAAGCCCGAAGACTTTTGCGGAAGAATTGTGTCGCATTCTTAGCTCATGTGGTCAAACCCGATGAAGGAAAGAAGAAACTTTCTGAAATCCCCATCGTGCGTGACTTCCCTGAAGTCTTTCCCGATGATCTTTCTGGTTTACCTCCCGCTCGGGAAGTCGAGTTTCGTGTTGATCTTGTCCCTGGTGCATCCCCCGTAGCCAAATCTCCTTATCGACTTGCACCCGCTGAAATGCAAGAATTGGCAAGTCAACTTCAAGAGTTGACCGATAAAGGATTCATTCGCCCTAGCTCTTCGCCATGGGGTGCTCCGGTGTTGTTCGTTAAAAAGAAAGACGGTTCGTTTCGCATGTGTATCGATTACCGCGAGCTGAACAAGCTCACCATTAAGAACCGGTATCCCTTACCGCGTATTGACGACCTCTTTGACCAACTCCAAGGTGCCTCTTGTTTCTCCAAAATCGATCTCCGTTCTGGCTATCACCAGTTGCGTATCCGCGATGAAGATATTCCCAAGACTGCTTTTCGAACCCGCTACGGTCATTTTGAATTCTTGGTCATGCCCTTCGGTTTAACCAACGCACCCGCTGTTTTCATGGATCTAATGAACCGGGTGTGTAGGTCTTTCTTGGACCGATTCGTGATCGTGTTTATCGATGACGTTCTGGTATATTCCAAAACCAAGGCCGAGCATGCGCAACATCTTCAGTTGGTGTTGCAAAAGCTTCGAACCGAACAACTCTATGCCAAACTCTCCAAGTGTGAGTTTTGGTCGGATGAAGTACAGTTTCTTGGTCATGTTGTAAACAAGATGGGTATTCATCTTGACCCATCCAAAATTGAAGCAATCAAGAACTGGATTACACCGTCCACTCCTACCGAAATCCGTTCCTTTTTGGGCTTAGCTGGTTACTACCGGCGATTCATTTCGAACTTCTCAAAAATCGCCTTGCCTTTAACAGCATTAACGCACAAAGGCAAACCGTATATTTGGGGCTCTAAGCAAGAAGAAGCTTTTCAAACGCTCAAGCAATTGTTGTGCGAAGCTCCTGTTCTAGTGTTACCTGAGGGTACTGACGACTTTGTCGTTTATTGCGATGCCTCCAACCAAGGTCTCGGTTGTGTACTTATGCAACGAGGCAAGGTTATCGCTTACGCGTCTAGGCAACTTAAAATTCATGAAAAGAATTATACGACTCACGACCTCGAACTTGGTGCAGTTGTATTTGCCTTAAAAATCTGGAGACACTACCTCTATGGGACTAAGTGTATCATTTACACCGACCATAAAAGCCTTCAGCACATTTTTGATCAAAAGGAACTTAACATGAGACAACGCCGATGGAACGAACTCATCAGCGATTACGATTGTGAGATCCGATATCACCCTGGAAAGGCTAATGTGGTAGCCGATGCGCTCAGCCGAAAACCCAGCCAACTTAACTGTATCTTGCCGCGCACGCAGCTTCCCTTCGCGCCGATCCAAAACGATCTTGAATCGCGCATTCGCGACGCGCAGCGCGCATAGATCAGCCAAGGAAACCTACGCGCCGAGTTAGCGTGTGGTGCAGAAGTACATCTAGTCCCTAACCTGAATGGAATTCTCTGTTATCTCAATCGCATCTGGATTCCCAATGATGAGAATCTTCGCTCTGTCATACTGAGTGAAGCGCACAAAACTCGTTATTCCGTTCATCCTGGTGCTGACAAAATGTACAAAGATTTGCGCCTTTCTTATTGGTGGCCTGGTATGAAAAAGGATATTGTTGTGTTCGTAGCTAAATGCCTAACTTGTTCTAAGGTAAAAGCTGAACATCAACGCCCATCTGGTTTGCTCGAACAACCAGAAATTCCTACGTGGAAATGGGAAAGTATAGCAATGGACTTTATCACCAAGTTACCCTTGACCGCAAGCAAACATGATAGCATTTGGGTAATAGTGGATCGATTAACCAAGTCTGCTCACTTTCTGCCCATTCGAGAAACTTACCGTGTTGAGCAACTTGCGCATCTTTATGTCAAGGAAATTGTCTGCCGTCATGGTACTCCCTTGAGCATCATATCCGATCGCGATGGCCGTTTTATATCTCGCTTTTGGAAATCTCTCCAATCTGCGTTAGGAACTCGTTTGGACATGAGTACTGCATATCATCCTCAGACTGACGGACAGTCTGAGCGAACCATCCAAACCCTTGGATATGCTTCGATCTTGTGTTCTTGATTTTGGAGGTAATTGGGATTCACACCTACCTCTGGTCGAGTTCTCTTATAATAACAGCTATCATTCCAGCATCGGTATGGCCCCATTTGAAGCACTTTACGGTCGAAAGTGCCGTTCACCGATTTGTTGGAACGAAGTGGGTGAAGTTCAAATCACAGGACCCGAACTAGTTCAAGAGACAACCGATAAAATCGCCAAGATCCGTGATCATCTGCTGACTGCCAGAAGCCGACAGAAGAGTTACGCAGATCGCAGGCGGAAGCCTCTCGAATTTCTAGTTGGTGATCTTGTTCTCCTCAAAGTGTCGCCCTGGAAGGGTGTTGTCCGCTTTGGGAAGAAAGGTAAGCTTGCACCTCGTTATGTTGGTCCATTCAAGATTCTTGCAAGGGTGGGAAAAGTTGCCTACAAGCTTGACCTGCCGCCCGCGCTCAGCAATGTGCATCCAACTTTCCATGTATCCAATCTCAAGAAATGTTTAGCTGACGAGAACCTTCACATACCACTTGATGAAGTTCAAGTTGATGAGTCTATGCATTTCGTTGAGAAGCCTGTTGAGATTATGGATCGCGAGGTAAAGCAAACCAAGCGCAGTCGCATCCCTATTGTTAAAGTTCGTTGGCAGTCCAAGCGCGGAGCCGAGTTCACTTGGGAAAGGGAAGATCAGATGAAGATCAAGTACCCGCACCTTTTCTCTGCGCAACCTACTTCGAGATAAATTTCGGGATGAAATTTCTTAAAGTAGGGGAGACTGTGACAACTGCCCTATCCGACCCGACCCAGGTACCCGTTTTCGAATCCGATTCTTTTTATGATTTAAAATTTGACTATTAATCTTTGTAAATTTAACATTAAATAAATTATATATATATATTTTTATATTACTTACTAATAATAATGATTTCCTTTCCGCCGTCCCGCCTCTTTCTCTCTCTTGTCGCCGTCCCGCCTCTTTCTCTCTCTTGTCGCCGTCCCGCCTCTTTCTCTCTCTTGTCGCCGTCCCGCCTCTTTTTCTCTCTTGTCGCCATCCCGCCCCTCTGGTTAACCCTTGAGCCTGAAACCCCTTTTTCCCTTAACTCTTTGCTTGTCCTTTGGTTCTTCCCGCCTAAGGATGTCTGCGCAGCTCCACGCGCCAGACTCCTTACAAGGAAGCCTGCGTGAAGACCAGCTGTTCCAGCGATACGCGAGACGAACTCTTCTCGCAGCGCGCTAAGAATTTTAGTTCTTCTCGCAGCGCGCTAAGAATTTTAGTTCTTCTCGCAGCACGCTAAGAATTGTAGTTCTTCTCGCAGCGCGCTAAGAATTGTAGTTCTTCCCGCGACGCGCTAAGGATTTGTAGTCCTTCCCGCGACGCGCTAAGAATGGTAGTTCTTCCCGCGACGCGTTAAGGATTGTAGTTCTTCCCGCGACGCGCTAAGGATTTGTAGTTCTTCCCGCGACGCGCTAAGGATTTGTAGTCCTTCCCGCGACGCGCTAAGGATTTAAGTCCTTCCCGCGACGCGCTAAGGATTTAAGTTCTTCCCGCGGCGCGCTAAGGTTTGTTCTGTCTGCCTTTGCCCTCGCGCGCGCTCGAATCTTCTCTTCTGTTCTGCCCAGAATCTCGGTAAATATGAATATATATATTTTGTTTTAATTTGTTTAACTAACAAAAAATCGATACTTACTGCATATATTCAAGACATAAAAACCAATCGTTAAACCAGTAACCTCTTATTTATAGGTTAACTTGTGCTTGTTTAAAAGTTGGTTCTTGCATTATCTTTCAACACACCTTTTTCAGGTGAGTAATCTCGTACTTAATCCCCTTTTATTTTTAACGTTTTGGGATGTTCATGTGTTCGTACAACTTGAGTCTTAAACTTGTTTATGAACTTTATGTGCGCAAAACCCCATGTGTTATGGACGTTTACTTGGCTGTTTATTTGTATGTGTGACTCATTAACCGCTTTGACGGCCTATTCCGAAGTTTTCATGGATCCATTAGATGAACACGGGAGACCTATCGTTTACGGTTTTCTTGTTTTGTTATACATGCACGTATGATTTCTTGTTTTTGTGCTCAATTGGGAGCACAGATTGAACTATGAGCTATGATCTAAGGCTTGATCACAATCTGATTACACCCAATGTTAAACCCCAGTTAAGCACATGTTGCGCGCAGTGTTTGTATTATCTATTTATATCTATTAAACTTGATTTCTCACCGACACGCAAGTGTTGACGTTTTATTTTAACACATGTTCAGGTTTGCTGTAGCTGCTTTTGGGAATCTCAAGGACACGTAGGATGTTTGCTTTTTGTTTGGACCTAGATTAAAATGTAACAAGACAAGTTATGTTATTTGAATATTTAAGTTATGATATGGTTTATGTTACTTTACGATTCATGTTCTGCGCGTGCGCAATGAAAATGTATTTATTAAATGTTGACACCCAAATAGTGTCACGAGTAATGAAACAAATACGTGGCGCCCCGATGTATAATCCGCCATCGGTCGGGGTGTTACAGTATACCTGTTGAAGAGGAAACGGCAGGCGCAACGCCGCTCCCCTTTTTCGCCGCGCGAAGGGAGGAGGTAGTGGCACCATACCTCGTGTGGACAGGAGGTCTGCCCACTTTTTGAGGCAGGGAAGACAAGGAAAACTTGGTGGTAAACACCTGGGTTTTCTCAAGTCCCTTCGCCTGAGTAGGAGGATCCTGAACAACAGGGGCATCATTTTTCTTCTGTTTCTTACTGGCCCCTGCGCCAGTTTTCCCTTTAGCCTTACGCTTTAGTTGGGGCACCTCAACCTCCTCCTCCTCCTCTTCCGCGAGCTCAAGCTCGTAGTTCTCAAGCGCGTCTACAATACGTGCAACAGAAATGTTAGCCAAATTTGGTATTATAAAGGCATAAGCATAAGTACAAAGGCTTACCAGGCGCATCGCTGTCAAAGAGAAATCCCAGATCAACAGGGATGAACATGTCATCGAAGCGATCGGGAAAGCCAACCTCCCCAACGCCCAGCGCGACGGAGCCACCCTCCATATGCTCGTCATAGGCGGCGTGGACATACTCCTTGCTGACTGCACAAAACAAGTCAAATGATATCAGCAAAACGAATTATATTCGCGCAGAAGTAATGCAATGAGTTAACTTACACAAGCCGTCAACTTGGATAACGGGCTCAGTCGCGCTGCCAGCCCACCTCCTGCTCATACCAACCCCCACCAGCGCCTCCTCGCAAATGTTCTTGGCGGGGGATGGTTCGGCAGTCAACTTTTTAACCCAGGCGCCAGTTGGGTTCTTGAAGACACCCACATCCGCAGGCGCAGAAGAGATCGCGCGCATGGTCATGCGGATGGGGATCACACCAGCCCTGATATAGAAAAATCTCTCAGACCAGTCATGAAGGCTCTTGAATGAAACAGTGCAGCACTTGACCTTCTGACTGCGAGGAATAAATGAGAACCAAGAATCTTGGATCTTGGGCTTATAAAAAAACTGAAAGCGCCGAGGGGTGGGCTCCTCGCGCTGAGATTTGCACATGAACTCAAAGTGAGTCATGCGCACGAGTCCAAACGGATGGACTTGGGATATATGAATCCCATAAAACCTTAGCAGCGCACCCACAAACCTTGTCATCGGGAGACGAAGGTTGCAGTGGGTGAAAAAATGGCAATAAAGGGATATATAGCCGGTGGGCGGGTCCGCCGCCGTTTGCCCGGCCGCCGGCAGCATGCAGCCATACTCAGGGAGAAAACCCTGAGAGGCAATAAGGCTGTCAAAATCGGACTGCCTCAGTTTACAGGGGATCTCATCCCACTTCTTCACTGCTTTGGTTTTCCCTACCTCCTCCGATGAGGCCTCAGCAGCCCTCTTCCCCTTGCCGGTCTTCTTCAACGTAGACATTACTAACGATTTCACACGGCGATGGCTGGGGGAGATTGTGTTGTCTGAGCTATCAGACATACAACTGTAAAATCGGACAAAGGATGCTTCTGAAGAACAGAAACCTGGAAGCAGAAGACAGGCAATCGGAATAGAATGAAAGGAAAAAGCTCGGAATAAACAACAAGGAAGATGAAGGATAAAAACTCAAAAGGGCTTGCTTTTATAGGCCCATGAGAGAGAAAAATTGGTACTGATCGGACTTCACGCGCCCCCACTCGCAGGTGTAAGCCAACGCGAGCGCGACACGTGTCCCTGACACTGTGTGAGGGGACACGAAAAGAAACTATACAGGTGCTGCCAGAGTTCACGCGCCACCACTCGCGGGTACGGACCAACGCGAGCGCGACACGTGTTCCTGACACTATGTGAGGGGACATGAAAGGCAACTGTAGCACCTCGAGCACACGAAAGGTCTGACACGTCTCCATCACTGACGCATGTCAGCAACAACCAACCACGTACAGGGACGATTCGTTTTCAACCAAAAGGATAGAATTTCGCGCAACGATGAATAATAAGAAGAAAAAGACAAACCCCTACTAAAAGAGCAAACTATTAAGTCTAATATCTATCTTACCTCGCTCGCGCGAGACAAGACACACATTAGACTGGGGGGGCTTGAAGAGGTATGTACCCGCCTCAACACCGAGCGAGGCGGGTCAACCCACAAGATATAGACAAGAGGCTTGAAATCAAGACATTATGAAGGCACAAAGCCAAAACCTATGCGCATGGCACATATCACATATGCTCACGCATATCACATATGCTCACGCATCACATGCTCACGCATCACATGCTCACGCATCACATATGCTCACGCATCACATGCTCACGCATCACATATGCTCACGCATCACATATGCTCACGCGTATCACATGCTCACGCGTATCACATCTGCGCGTGGCGCATCCGCGCGTGGCGCATATCACATGCTTGTGCATATCACATCTGCGCATGAAACATCTGCGCGTGAGAATAAAGAGAAGACCTCGCGCATCCTCAGGATAGGCGCATATCACACATGCACATAATCAACCTCGTCCTTATCCAAATTAGGGTAAGGACAACCTTGATTGTGCACGTCAGACAACCTTCCAGAAGGTATCTTTTTAAGGAATAAGAATATGCTGACGTTGACAGCTGCCAATGAAAGGTGGACAACTCAGCAAAACCCATGTGCAACTAACCAATGAAAAAGCACCAGGTGTCCCAAGGACACGTGGCGCGAAGCTATAGGAGGAGGCCAAAAAGGCCCTAATTGGGTCTGAGCCTAATCATTGGAAACCCTAGCACTATAAATACCACATCAACTCCACAAGGAGAGGGACACCCTATTACACAGTATTCAGCTATATTAAGCAATACACTCCAATTTCCTTACTCTCATATTATTATCTTCTCCTACAAACTCTTATTCTCACACCGGAGGGTTACCCCAAAGAGGACCCCTCTGTCCCTTTCTGAGGGGTAAGTTTACGGTGCTGTTCATTTTGTAGGTGGAAGAATCCAGATCCCAGAGAACCATCGGTGAAATATCATAATCACACCCGAGGAAAGTTGATCGTCTACCAGTGAGTCGATCCACGTTTCTTCAGGTACTAAAAACAAAAAATAAATTACTCACGTGGGAGAACCAAGTAAATCTCAAGTCCCACAAAAAAAATCTTCTCATATATTGGTAGTCAGCCAAAAAAATTGAAACATGTTTAGGAAGCTTGTTGAAGAGTTATCATAACAAAAATAAGCCATCCCACCACACGTGGATAACAATAAAAGCACCAAGCATATTATAAATATCAAATATAAGTCTACAGTTACATTTAGTATATTTAAGTTTTCAAATACTAAATAAATTATTTTTAAGAAAGCTTTGGTTATTATTCTTTTAGTTTAGAGTTCAAGGTTAAATATTTATATAGTTAAACGGGTCGTAAATATTTCATGGGTTAAAACTATTAAATGAGTCGGATATGTTCTGTTGGTTTAACTGCTTCTGCACATTTTATACCAAGTTACAATAAATTCAAAAAAATGTATTAAAGTTGCGTAATTGAACAAACCACATGTATGAAAATGGCACTTAGCTAAAAGAGAAAATAAATAAAATAATCAAAATTACTAATTTACCCTTGACTTAACGAAAAAATAGACGGAGTTAGAAAAAGTACTAAAATGACAAGTTTTAGAAGAGTGAGGTAGATATTCGCAATAAATTCAAAGACGGTACTAAAGTTGCGTAATTGGACAAATCATATATGTTAAAATAGCACTTAACTCTTATTATATTATATAATTTAAAATTTAATATTACTAACTCATGATTTTTTTACATAATCTACCTCATATGATAAAAGAATCAAATATCTGCCGGCTGTCACTTTAAGAATCACCCAAAATTTTATTTTCCCGCTCATTCCTCGTTTAAGGTTTATTTTTCCACGGGTGAGTAATACTGGGATACAAACATTCCTGTTATTCCTATTTTCAAGAGAAGCCTTTTCACAATTAGGGTTCACCGCCCGGCTAATATCCTCCAGCGATAGCACTTTCTGTGACCCGGTGATTAAAATTTGATGAATACGAAGGTATGCTAATGTTACTTAGCTTGCAATTTTATGCATCTTTCTGAATACTGTTGTTCATAACTGCATCTTGATTTTGATTTTAACTTTTCAATTTTGTCAACTGATTTACGCTATTTCAATCCATATGATAGGCTGTTAGGGATTTTGTTTTTTGTTTGGCTTAGGGATTTAGGGCGTGTTTGTTTAACGGAATGGAATGGAATGGAATGGAATTGGAATTGGAATTTGCATAGGATTTGGAATTGGAGGGAGTAGGATTTGGAATCTGAACATTCCAATAGGAATTGGAATTTAAAGGAACTGAAATCCAATTCCATTCTTGGTGTGTTCGTTTGACAAAGGAATAACGGCGGAAACATTTTAGTTTTTTTAGATTTTTTATTTTTATTTATATTTTGTGTTATGATTTTTTTTTGATTTTTTAATGATTTTTTTAGGGGTTTAGATCAAAAACCTCTCAAAAAAATATTAAAAAATAATAATAAAAAATTATAACTCAAAATATAAATCGAAAAAAAAAGTAACAAAACGAAAGTATTTTATTCGTTGTTCTCGTTAAAAAAAATAAAAAAATAAAAATAAAAAAAACTCGAGAAAAGATTTCAACGAATTCACTTGAAATCCTCCACATTTTGGAAAGGATTTAGAATTCCATTATTTAAAGGAATTTGAAGGAATTGAATTCCAATTCCAATTCCAATTCCTTGATAACCGAACGCATCAAAAGGAAATTAAGATTCCAATTCCAACGAAATGAACACGCCATGTCATGGGATTTTAATTCCAATTCCTTTGAATTCCCACGAATTCTGTGAAACGAACGCGCCCTAATGATTGCTATCATTTTACCGGAGAATTCTTGGATCAAGTTTACATAATAGCCCTGCTTGTGGTGCGCACATATGATGTATATATGTGTGAACCCTCGGGTGGGCAAAAGTGAAATTGCACTAATTTTGACGTTATTTTACTAATCTCGTGAAAATAACGTTAAAAGTGACGGACGGTTAATCAGGCATCATGTAGTGGCGTTGATAGCCGAAAGACAATGGTACATGCACCAATCAGCCGGTGTCCCGATGATTGAGTGCTATGTGCCTTATGTCCAAGGCTTGATGCAAAACTACTATCGAGCCGGGGGTCTCACCGAAAGCAGCCTCTCTATCATTATAGGGTAGAGGTAAGGCTGTCTACATCTTACCCTCCTCAGACCCTACCATAGCTTTGCTATTGGTGGGATATACTGAGTACGATGATGATGATGATTTTCTGTAGAAAAAAGTTGGTTATTTGATGATTGGAGGGCTGTGATTTAGTTGTTATAGTTATATGAATTTATGTCCTGTAAGTTGTAAAAGTTGTTTTATGTTAAATGTTAAAAAGTTTTAATTATTGGATCTTTATAAGGGTGTTTACATATATGTTAGTGGTTGTGGTCATATGGGTATAATAAAAGGGTTTAATTAATTTTTAAGAACATGTTTATTTAAGATGGGTTATGTTAATTTAAATTGTGAGGTCTCATTTATTTAGTTGTTCTTAATTGTATGAATTTTTGTCCATTAAGCTGTAAAAGTTGATTTATGTAGTTTTAAAAAAGTAAAAATGTTGAGTAACCTTAGGAAAATATATCAAAGGTAGATTTTTTCATGGTAAAACTTTATAACTTATTATGTTTGAATCTTTATCTTTGTTGTTTATAACTGTAATATTTTGTTTTAGTATGTTGATTTACAGCTACAAAGACCCTTAACAGCGGTATATCCGAGTTTGTTCTCCTGAAATTATTCTTCATCTTCCCCTTCTTGTTGAAGATAAGGTATATAATATTTTCTTTATGTGATGTGTATTAAGTTATATAATATATAGACTTCAATCATTTCATATGCTCTCATCTTATTTAGTTTTTTAAGAGAGTTGGTACTGAATAGTTGTGTAGAACTATTAGTTTTTTTAATTATGTTGATTTTTAATGGTTTTAATCGGTAGAATATAAACACTCAATAGATTCGTGTTCATCAACAATACGAGCCCTAAAAATTCGACTTCAATTTTGTCGTGTTCATCAAGGCCTGATTCAATCCAACCATATAGTTGAAACTACAATTTTTCAGGTCTTACAGATAATGGCTATAAACATAAAAGGAATAGTTAAATATCATGGATTATTTTTCATTGCCTTAGATCATCAATATGATCCTCTTGATTCGAAATAGATTAAAAAAAATGGATCTAACTTAGTGTCATGCTTTTAAAATGCCCATCCTTTTCAAAAATGCAAGTAAAACATAGATAAATGATCTTATATAATAAATGGATTCAAAATTTTTTTTTCCTGTTACTTTTATATTATTGTGAGTGCAGGGAGTGTGTGGTTCAATGGTAAGCTAATGAAATTAGTTTAATTGGAAGGTAAAAGATTTCATCAAATTAAATTTATTTTATATTAGATGTTTTTTAATAGATTTTTTATGGGGCTCTGCTTTGTGACTTCGTCTATGTTCTGTTGTAAATGAACTTTCTTCTATATTTATGAAAATTATTTAAGTTACTATAATAAAGTTATTGGTCACTTTAATTGCACTTAAATATTTAAAGCAGTTAAAGTTGTCTGTATTGGAATCTTTTTGAGTTAAATATTTCGAAGCAATTAAAATTGTATGCTTTGTAATGAGTCACTTAAGTGGTGGTTTTCACTTGGTCAGATCAAGTTTTGCTAAAGTTGAATATGGGTCAAAACGCCTTCTTTTAAAAGTGGTCAACTATGACCTGTCAAAAGAATAACACTCTAATCTTTTTATGTTAACGATTCAGTGTCCGACCCCGTCTGATAAAGATTTAGATTTCCATTGTTTTCTCTTCAAAATATGTTGTATATAGATAAAAATGAGACTGCATGCACTCTTTACAACTAGGTACATGTGGGTTCAAATAGGTCAAATGAATTTAATGTTGAATTAGGCTAATAATTATGTATGCAAGATGTTTAGAAAAAAAATTAAAATCTGCAAGCAGCTATAGGGACCTGATCTACTGTTGGCCTGAACAACATATTATTATCTACTTAAATAATCGGAATTCGCTAAACAATCGACCATACTATTATCTGACTGTTACTCCATAAACCACAAAACACATTCAAACTCTGTAGCATTTGTTACTTTTCAAACCCGAAAACCCGACCCATTTCGAATTTTCATTTATATATATATATATATATATATATATATATATATATATATATATATATATATATATATATATATATATATATATATATTATGATGTCATTATTTAATCTCAAGTTTCGTTTCGTGTAGTTTATGTGACCTTCGTCATTGTTATTCGTATTCGTATTAGTTAAACCGACCGTTACATCGTTTCAATGTGTTCGTAGTTATCGCTCATCAATTTTATATTAATTATGACGAATTTGTCACACCCTGAAAACCTTAACTTAACACAGCGGAAGTCTTAACTTTAATTCGTCGGGTTATGACAGACGCCGATAGTCAACAATAATAAACAATTAATAATAAAAGCATCATCTTTTATTATAAGGAAATATTTTACAACATCAGAGTTTACTGCACGTGCTAATGCACGGTTTACAAACCATCACTTTTGTTCAAACACCCCACGCTCTCATTTCCATGCCACCTCGAAACCTTCACTTTCCTGCAAAGCATATTTAAATAATTTTTTGGGTCAACACGAATGTTGGTGAGTTATTCCTGAAAAGAAAAACTTATTATATAAATACAATTTATATATAAACAACACATGAATATAATGGTGTACGGCCATTATACTCCCAATTAAAGACCGATTAACCACGGTACACACAATAACGAAACCTGCATTTTACCTTTAAGCACAAAAAGCGTTAGTTGTAGACTAGCTACGAATACAACGCGTGTATGACTACCAATTTGATAACTCGAAACGTACCATACTCAAAATATTCCCACTTTTAACCCAACGCGAATGGAAGTAGGGGGCGTCACCCCGATAGATCTACCAACATTTCTGTGCCCGCCGTCCGGTTAACAGTTATTTAACCAAATTGATTCATCCCACAATAACGACAATTTGTAGTATAATGCGTTTTCAAAACATATATATATAAATACGAATATAGATATACAATATGCTTTTCGGAGGAAGAACTCACCTTTGATTTCGGGTTTTTGAATAAACGCTCGTTCCTATATTAGTACACGTTCGTTAAATATATATATTCTTATTCTAAAAATCCACACAAGCACATAACGCACAAAGTTTACTACTTATAATCTTATAATTCTATACTTAAAAATATAAACAAGTAATAATCAACTAATAATTGTTTTATTTAATAATTTAATTTAATTATTAAAATTTATAAAATTTATTACCTTTAGTTGCTGGAGTGTTTTGGAAAAATTCAAGTTATCATTTTATTTAAAATTTTGACTCTATTATAATCGGTTTTGTCGGTTTTGCCGGTTTCGTCGGTTTTGAGCTTAAAAACGAACCGGTTGCCCTTTTTATGAAACTTTTAGTTTTAAATTATCTAAAACACTTTTTATATGGTTTTTAGTCAAGTTTTATTGGTTTTTCAATAAAAATGTTTTGGTTTTTATTTTATTTCCAATTTCTTAAAAATGCCAATTTTTAACGTTTTCGTGTCGGTTTTCGCGACACGAACCGTGTTGATTTAAGTTTTGCTATTCTTTACTTTTCTTATACTTTAACTTATGTTAAATATAAGAATATTATGACTTTAGGAGCTGTTTTAATTCAGTTCCAAAAACTCATGTCGGTTCACCTTAAAAGTCGAACTTTCCGATCGTTAAAGTCACCGACAAGCTATTTAAGTCACAATGTCAAAACCAAACCATTTGGTACAGCAAATATACACATAATAACAAATAATATATCATCATATACATGTTTGATCATCTAGCATCAAGTATGCACATAAAACAAATTTTTAACTACACATGTTCAAGCCTTAGCTTAAGTTTTCAACTATACAATATACATGTTATTTCTTCAATCTCTACAAGGTGTTTATGTACCAAAATTTCCAGATCTTACTAATCCATAGTAACATCTTATTTCATCCCATAATTATCCTTTAACAAACACATTCTTGATTTCTTTAACAATAAAGTTTCTATTATTAGTAAGTAGCAATTTTTCATAACCTTATTATCATACTAACAATCTTTACAATGGAGTTTACTAAAGTAATCATAACCATAAGTCTTTAATCATCCACACAAGACTATGTTCACTTATCAAATCATTTTGCAAAACATCTTGTACAATTTATAAAGTTTCTTTTGTTAGTAAGTTTAACACAAACTCTTGTTTATCTAAGTTATTATGTTTCATGCATCCTAGTACTTCTAGTAGATTTCATTCCTTTCCATATGTCCCATTCAATCACTTAGTTTGTCATTTTTAATCCATATAAAACAAGTATGAGCTTTATGATAAAAATCAAATTTTGTATTACTTGCATGTGTAAGTGACTTTCCATCAAAGTCAAATCTCTACACTTTTGTCAACCCTTTTCCAAGATTCTTTCAACACCATTATTATTATTACTTACAACTTTTTCAAGTAATCAAGTATGTGGGTTTTCAAGATTATCACTTTTCTTTAACCATTTTACCATTTAACAAACTTACAACTCCAATCCATTACCAAAATCAAAATCCATGGTTCTAATGAGTGTTTTTATCCATAATCCATTTCCAATCTTTTGACCATTTTCACATTTACTTCCAATATTAAAACAATACTTAAACTCATTTGTTAAACAAACTCAAGTAACATCCATATGGACAATCTATACAAGCTAAAAATGTAACCATATCAAGTCCTATAATCAACAAAACCCATCTTATGCATTCCTATGTAAACTCACGGCTACATACATACATGCATATATCCATATCATGCTTGCATGTATACTGCCAAACATACTAGAATCAAACCTTAAACATCAAATAACAACTAGTATACACAAATCTTTGAAGTGGGTTACCTTGGGTTTCGGATTTGGTGCCTATGGTGGTGATAATGTGTCTTTGGGTTGGCTATAATCCTTCCTTTGGCTTCCTACTTCTTGTATTTTGCTTAAACCTCCACCAAATACCTCCTAATCAATTGTTGTGTGTGTAAAAGTTTGAAAATGTGAGATGGTAGGAAGGTGATGGGGTGGCTGGTTATATAAAGGGAGGAAGAGAGGGGTATAGGGTAGTGAGTTGGATGGTAGAGTGTGCATGTGTCCATATTGAAGCTTCTAGGTAATCATTGCATAACTACATGTGTGTTTCTTATTGGTGGGTTTGGGAGGTGGGGGTTGGATTGTGTGTGTGTGGAGGCCGAGAGAGATGGGAGAGGGAGAGGGAGAGGTGATTTGAATTATGGCATGTGCTAATAACTAGGTATTAATGTTTAACGTATCTCGTAATTTATCTAGCCAAACGACTTCCGTTTCTAATAATTTTTATCAGACTTTGAGCGAAATTAGATTACAGTCAATGTCTGCCTAAAAACATAATTTTCTGAAAAACTTAATGTCGGGCTCTTACGGTGTCCTCTACTGGCTTTCGGTTACTTATTTTCTAATTTTCGCGATTCGAACATTTTAAAATTAAGTTTATACACTATCTCTAATATCCTAACATAAAATTTTATTTTTCGAGGTCATCTTGACACGTTTATGTATTTATCCGTTTTGAGATATTACCCGGTGTCAATCTGTACAGTGTCAGCTACACGACAAAATTGAACTTTTTCGGGTTCCATATATTAATATTCAACTAAAATCAAAAACTTTGACTAAAAATATTATTCCTATATATTTACCTTACTAATTAATACACGATTTCGGTTAATATAATTACCAGATTAGTCTAATTTTTGGCGGTTGTCACAGAATTTTTGTCATGGTTCCTTCATTTCCAATTCGCGTTGTTCATTAGTGAAACTTCAAGTTTTAATGTCTTGATTTAATCGATTTGCGAACTATGGGATGTAACACGTAAATAATCCAAATATATTAACTTTTAACAAGTTTTTATAGCATATGAAAGTTCAAGGTCTATTGGGTAATTATATTATATATTCTGATTTAAATATAGCATGAAACTTCAGGGACTATTATTGTAATTATCTTTTAAATTAATATAATTAATTAGAATTCCAACCCACCCTGTAACCCCGTATTCCCGACAGCCGGCGACGTAATTACTCCGGCGAAGTCCAAAACAGCCCCTAATCATCGCGTTTTGACCCGAATAATTAGTATAACGACCGTAGACCTTAATAAGAAACGTTAACCAACAGTTAATTACGTTAAAACGGCTTGAATCCTTGAAATAATCCCGCAAACAAAGTCGCGAAACCGCCGGATAAACGACCAAAGCCTTTAACACCAATTAACGATTATTCGTTTCAATTATTATTATAAATAGGATCCTCTCGTTCATCTAAACTCGCTCAAACCCTCAAAATCCTCTGAAATAATCTCTAATAAACCCGTTGAAGTTCGTATTCCGGTCAACATTGGTTCTCCGTCAAATCATAACATTAATAAGTAATTTTTATATGCATTTTGATTGCTTCAAGCCGTAGAACAAAACCCCTAAATTAGTTTTTGCAAACATGGACTGGTTTTAAGGGATTGAGAATCTAGGGTTTGCATAAGGAAGAAGATGAGTTTGTAGTATAATATATATATATATTTTTAATTTCACCTTTCAGACAACATTCATATCAGCCTAGCTGGTTATTACTCTTGACGGTGAATGGAAGAACCCGGGTCGGGCCATTTTTTTGTTTTATATTTCTTTAAAAAAAAACCTTTTCTTATATATATTAATCATTAAAAATTATTAAAAATCTTTTTAAATCAAATAAAATTATTTTAAATTAAATCAAACTATTTATGAATTTAATTTTATCATTATCCTTCAAAAAAAAACTTTTTTTAATATTTCGTTAAGTCCCGTAAAACCCGATAATATTATATTATTCGTTTTGTTTAACCGTTAATATTATAATATTTTATCACCACCTTTTCGTTAACTTGATAACCCGCTAAAATAATGATTTTTGTGATAAATCTTATACCATTAAAATTCGTATCCCATAATTACTAAAGTTCTATTAATGATAAACTATTAATTTAATAAAACTTAAATAATATATTTCGTTAAATCATTAAAATTAGATTACGATTTGATAGCCTTAACTCGTCAACTTTAAATTGTTAATTTAAAAACCGTAACTCTCATATTAGTAAATATTAAAAACCGTTAAACTTTTGTTAAGCTTAGAATAATACTAAATTAATCCAGGCCTTAAAATAATAAAAGCATCATCTTTTAACCAAATGATTAACTCGTATCATCCCATTAGTTAGTTTTTAATTATTCGTATTGATTTTATTTATAGTTCGAGAAGTTTAATCGTTTTGGATTGTGTAACGTACTTTCGGTTGCTTCGAATTCATTATCATGCTTTTGGTTTTCATTGCAATGTTTATCTTCAGCTTCAAGATGAGTTTCTCACAACCCCTTTTTAAACGTTTTCGTATTTTGGGGTGGCATATGTATTTATTATCAAACTTCAAGATTTACAATTTTGCTTACAAACTACAATTCATATCATGGACTTGTGTGTTTACTTGCTTATTTGTTTTATATGTGGATTTCAAGTGGCTGCCTCAATAAGTATGATCATGCGCCCCCCTTTGCACTCAGGTCCATTTGTATCGAGTGGAAAAGGGACCTCATTATCCAAGTACGTTGGTAGCCCCAACTGGAAAGGACCTTCGTTTGTTCTTTACACTCAGGTCCATTGCATCGAGTGTAAAGAACCCTTATGTGCTCATTTAACAAGTTCATGGAATAGTATGGTTTTTATGTATTATATCAAACTGTGGGATTATCACCAGCTATGTTCATAGTTGACTTTATTTTATACATATATTACAGGTGTAAAGATACGAGGATGAAAGTTAGAAGACACGTAGCATGCCTATAGAATATTCAAAGAACAACTTAACATTTATTTATTTATTGTTTCAACTTGTATTATTTGATAAACTTGTGTTACGTGATGATTTAAATGAAATAATATTATTATGGTCACCTAATAGTGTCACGTGTGTTTTAGCAATCTGTACGTCACACTCAGGCGTTTCCGTTTTAGCCGGGGTGTTACAAACGCCCCCTTTTGTTGCTACTAATTCCTTTAAACTATCATCTTATTTTTTAGGTACTGTATTCAAAGTGATAAGTGACATACAACCACTAGGATATGCCGATTTGCATTGTTTAGGCTGTGATTAAGTCAAAACATCTGTTGCCAAAAGCTATCGTTCATTCGTTCCCCTAAATGTTTTTCTGATGCATGGCGAGAAATGGTTTGATGATGATTAGGGAAATGAGATTGTTTATATATTTGGAGCTGCAGTATAGGGATGCTGATTTTAATAAAAGCCAAGTTCAAATAGTTATGTCTATGTCAATGGTATTTTCGTTATTTTTATTTCTTTGAAGTCTTGCATTCATTAATGTCAAGTATTATGGTTTTGTGTACATTTATTTGTTCAAGGTGTTGAATATTGTTGAAAAGCACAGGACGAGAAAGGTGGGTCTATACTTAATAATTCTTGGTAAATATTCCAATGAGAAGACAATAGTAACAACTTCTTTTGTTGGAAATATATTTTGCATTTATTCGCTTTTGTTATAATTATTTAGATAACCCATATCCCCATGACTAAATGTGAATTGCTATATAAATAGATGAAAACTTACCAATAAAAAATTAAACAATTTGTAAGGTAGTTGTTAACTACTACAAAATAAAAATCTGTTTATAAAAAATTGTATCAACAAATCTTGTGAATTATAATATGAGGTTATTCATGCGGTACATATCTTTATGTTATCAGTATTTTCTAAATTTTTTTAGTTATTTCCTTTTATCTAACCCTCTAATTTTGGTTACTATTATTCAAATTTATTTTATGTGGCCCGTGTATTACACGGGCTATTAACCTAGTTATAGTTATGTATATATGCATCATATTCATCGGTGGTTGGTTTTTATAGAATTCTATATATCTCCTTCCTCTAGGATCTCGAAAGATTTGAAAACATGGACAAGCTCCATTAGTCTCTTCTTCTCCAAATCCTGAGTAGACTCGACGACTCATCCGATGTTGCTCACTATCGAGTCGCTTCCAAGGCTTTTGATGCTGTATTTCCAGGCCTTCGATCGATTAACCTTTGGTACGAATGCATCAACTCAAGGTCCAGGGATTCGACTTCTATCAAGAAGATTCTTCTCGATCTTATTTTAAAACTGGAAACTGTTGAATCGATGAGTATAATGGACATCTTAGGTGACCATGATTTCATCCTCACGGATTTTGCTAAGGACTGGATGCCTAGGGTTGCCGGATCATTAAAATCACTCTCCGTGCATGTTTTTCTAAATTTATTTGGGGATTTAAATCGGAAGTTTTGCTGCTGCTTTCTACATATTGTAAGTTCTTTGTATATGTTTATTCAGCTATATATGTATAAAACAATTAATATATCATGATTCTTAGCTGTTTAGGTAATTATGCAATGGCATTTTGTTTCCTTTGATACAGGTCATAATCTTGTCACCTTAAAGCTGGCCTATGCATGTGATATGTATATGCGCAATTTGAATCCAATGCCAATGTTAACAAGTTTCACACTTGACCAAATGTATATAGATGACGAAATCCTAAGCGAGTTGAATACGTATTTTCCTAATCTTCAAGTTCTTAGCTTGCATGCTAGTGGATTTAAAGATCCCAAGATCCACCATCTCAACCTCCAAATCTGCCATTTGGATCTATTTAATGATTCTCCAGTATCATCTTTGACTCTAATCACCCCCAACCTCATCACACTCAAAATTGAATGCCGCTATTCTTCTGCAATTCATGTTGAAGCTCCAATGTTATCTCACTTTGATCTTCGCTTTATTTTCATCAATCAAGCAGACACTTTGTTCACCTTCACAAAGTTTAAGAATTTAAAAACACTTTTGTTGGACTCTTTATGTATTTTCTCGTTACTTTCAGAATTTCCAATCACAAGAACATTAGAAACTCTGACATTGCATTCATGATTCGATAGACCAGGATACGACCATTATTCAAAACTGACCCTATCGAAGGTGTTTATGCTTTTCCCAGATGTGAGTTCCCTGCGTTTTAATCCAGGTGCTTTTTCTATATCAGAAGCTTGTATGAACCTAGAAGGTTACGAGATTTCGGATCAATGTATTGGCTTGTCGGAGTTATCGTTGCTCATCCATAGTGATGTTAATGATACTAGATTAGAAAGTTTCGTGTCAAAGTGCATGGCTCGTCGGCCTTGGTTGAAGTGGAGATGGGGAAGATGGAACTAACATTGGGAAGATTCATGGATAACGTACCGATGGTATACCAAGTTAAGCCCACAAGTATCTGAGAAGCGCAACTGTGATGAGGTAAGATTGATTAAATGCGATTTACAATCCTTTATATTGATGTTAACATGTTTATTTTTTTCTAGATTCGCCTGTGTTTATGAGAATATATATAAGCTTTGTTGCATTACTATACAGTCATGTTTAAGTTGAGCACCTTTGATATGCACACCAAAGTATGTTTGGTCGGGTTCATTGGTCATTTTTTTTTTCTGGGTTTCATTGTTTTTATAAATATTCAATGTGCTAAATATGTTTATTAAAATAATTATCCAATTTATTTAGATATAGACAAGGAAAACCAAATTCATATTATATATTGGGATATGGATTCTTCTATTCATAGAACAAATAAAGCTATTTGAAATTGTTGTGAATAGGTTATGTGCCAATCAAATTTTCAGATAATAATGTGGACATGTGGGTACATCAGAAGCATGTTCTGTGTCTTCAGTTGTTTATATATGTTGTTTTAGTTAGTGTTTACATGATGTTTATGTATGATGTTTTTCTCTATTGTCATGATGATATACGAGTCACTCTTTCTTGCATCAAAATTTATGTTAATGTTTTTGTATGTTGTACATGATATGGGAGTTAGTAAATTTAGTTAATATAGTTGATTTCTGTACATGATACACGAGTCAGCAAATTCTTATTTCATGATTAATATGATGTTTTGGTGATGGATGCATCAATTATAGTGATGGATGCATCACTATAACTCTAAATTTCTAGTGGCTGTTGGTCAGTTGGTGTTTTTCATTTGCCTAATTTTAGTTTGTTTTTGACTTGTTATTTACTATTTGCTTTTGATGTTAACAATTAAATGCATAAACCTGTTTTTATATTTTGTTGATGTTTAATGTTTTTTATGTTAAAATGAT
Organism: Bidens hawaiensis; assembly: GCF_021521415.1. Taxonomy (NCBI): domain Eukaryota; kingdom Viridiplantae; phylum Streptophyta; class Magnoliopsida; order Asterales; family Asteraceae; genus Bidens; species Bidens hawaiensis. Next base: position 169,142 of record NW_027495601.1, on the reverse strand, counting down.
TGATGGATCTTTTAAAACTTTGACATCTATAACTCTATATTTCCGTCTTTTTAATACTATTTGATATTTTTTATGTCCACTGTTTGATGGATGTTTCAAAATTTTGCGTTTATAACTCTATATTTCCCTCTTTCTAACATTTGAGAAGAAATAAAAAAATATTTAAACTTTTAATATAAAATCCACATGCAAAGTTTGGAATCTTAACGGTTAAATTTGGAATCTTTATTTATCTTGAATCGTTGATCAGTTGGTTTCTTGTGTTTGGCATGTTGCATTTATTCTTATGAATTAGCTAGGGTTTCTGTTGATATTGCAACCTTAATTGTGTAATAAGAAGAGATAATGGAATGATGTTGATTTCACTAGGCATTAAGAAGATGATATTGAAGCTGTTGGCTTGTTTTTTTTTACTGAATCTGTAGGTTTGCTACTTGGCTTCAGCCATATTTTTAATTATCCATATTTGAAATAGTAATAGTCTTCTCTTGCATTGCAGTCTGATTCCTGTGTTGTTTGGTACATTTGTTTTCAATAAATATATGCCAAGCTTGTGGGTGACCACTTTTCACCTTAATTTCATAATCAATAAGGTGTTTCCGTTATACAGAACCATATAATTACCACTACCCAAAGTGTGTATATATATTTTCTTTTAATTGATTGGCCTTGGTATGGCTCTATGCATTCCATCTTATACTTGCTCAAAAGGAATTATATATTGCAAGTGTTAACTAAGATTTGTGACATACTGTGTTATTTGAAATTTGAATTATAGAAAAACAAGTCTGATTTATTTATTTTTTTCATTAATCTTAATACTCTTAATACATACTGAAATGAGAAGCCAAGTATTTTGAAGGTGGTTTGTTATGGAGAAGGCTGGCTACCAATATTAGTTGGTTGAAGGCTAGGCTTGACATCCACCACAAAAGCACTGTGATGAATAATTTGACAAAACCAGACAAATCAGCCCTCTGTTTGCTTAATCAGGTACTAAGAGTCACTCATATATATGCATACGTACTCAATCCACACCAATGATAAAGTAAACAAATGTGAAAGCGGTTTCTTACTTTTCATTAGAAATCACTTCATTCTTATGTGTCTGAGAAAAAAAACTTGTTCATGAATGTTCGATTCCTTTATTAAATAAACGAACTTCCCGTCAGACAGTTATGAACGTTTATAGTCCTAAACCTTTGTAAATGCTTACATATTGAAAACTGCTTGTTAAGGTTACTGTTCAGTTTTAGTATTTTCAACCATCATATATATAATATGATTTTGTGTTATTTTTATAATCATAGGTTGTTTTAGGATAGGTTACTACTCATTTGTATAAAGCCATTGGATTTTCTCATTTTTACGCATTTGTGCTTTCACAAAGAATGTGTTTCCGGTTGGTCTTTGAATGACTATGAAGGGTCCAAATTTTAATTTTGTGGTCACTTTTTGGGGCATTACATTACACCTCATAAAACCCTTAATTTCCAATTACTTGCACTTGTAGTTTTTAGCCTTTGTGAACCAAATTCCTTTTGGGTAAATATTTATAATATTTGACATAATTACCACAAACTTACTATTGTGAATATGGCAGAAATGTAGAGGTGTTGGTTATTATTGAATTGAAGAAGAATGCTTCGGTTATTGTTGGTTTGGTTGTATATGTTTATGCTAATTGTGACCATCATGAGGATATTAGCAACGTCCAAGCTTCAGAAGTCAAAAGAAATTGTTATATAACATATTAACATAAAACAAAACATTACATGACAAGACTTGCTTAATTAGATAATTAACACCAAAATGACTTGCTATAACCTAACGTGACATGTTACATAGTAAAACATTGATAAGATCCATTAAGACCATGTGCAATGGTAACCCACCGGCCACCACCTAGGGGTGTTATGCGACATGTAACACACATGTCATAAAAGGGGCTTTATACGAACAATGGTGTGGCGGTATTCCCCACCCCAAATAACCCCCATTGCAATCATTACTCATTATTATTTTTCTAATTTTTTAATAAAATTGAAAGAAATAATATTTCATTAAATAATAAAAGTTACATAAACTTAAAAAAACCACATTAAAATTAAAAAAAAAATCAAAATACCAAAAAAAAAAACATGAGTCAGTTTGGCGGGAGTTGGGCGTGACACATATTGGCCAAAACCGAACTTTGGGTTGTCGAATGGGTTCATGTTTTTTTTAAGTTTTGAGTAGAGAATGAGAAGGAGTTATGGGTTGTGTTACAAATTATTTGGGTTGATTGTATTTAAATAGAGATTGATTTGGGTAAACTATTTGATTTTAATTTTTTTATAGATATAGTTGTTGCAAACGGCTCTTTTTGTTGGAAAGGCAAATGGGGGAGAGTGTTATACACAAAACGTCGAGGGGTTGAAATTACTCTATACCCTGCGCTATACACCTACAAAACATCTCATTACATGGGGTCTAAGTCCAAAAAAATAGACCTATCAACTGACATACATCATTAACGCATAAATGACTTATTTTAACCTAGTAAGGCTTGTCATGGTATAAAAACAACACATTATATAAAAGATAAAGATCAAATATGACTTGATAAAGCTTATTGTGCCTTCTTAGGAGCTATCAACTATCGTAAGTCCTGACTCTCAAAATATGACGCATTATGACATGTATGTCTCATTAATAACTTGATTGGACATAAATAGTCAATAATGGTCAACACATAGTCATAATTGGTCATGTAGGGTCAATAATGGCAAGTAAAACCCAATATAGTCCATTTAGATACATATAAGCTGTTATAACTTATTACGACTAGTATAATCAGTTATGACATGCTAGGACATATTAAAGCCTGTCATGAACCGTTATAAGTATCATGTCTTGTTTTCACATAATCTAACCATCAAGACATATTAAAAGCTATCATAATCCTTAAGATTAAATATAGTAAAGTAAAATACGCATTACCTAGTTTAACTCACTAAGACATGATATAAACCATCTTTTATGGGCCGAAAACCTATATGTTTCAACATAATTATATCGATTTGACCAGATTCTCCAAAATGAGTGCTTCTCTTTCATAAGCATTACGTTTGTGTAATTGTTTATTTGGTTTTTAAATTTTGTTTAAGGATATATTATTATTATTATTGGCTGACTTTTAGTTAATGAGAGAAATTACAAGACTTTAAAAGTCTAAATATGATATGTAATGTTTAATTAAAGAATAATAAACCGTTAATTACCGCCAAGTCAAGCCTACGACATTGACACAATCAATTGTATATCGCATCACGTTATGGTCATCAAGTGTATTTAAACTTTTAAGAACAAAACTGATTACGACTTTACATTATAAATCCGACAAACTTTTATTAAATAGTTTTATACTTGTGTTAATTGACACAGTTTGGTAATTATATAATATATTGTTCCAGGATGATGTAACTTTTATCGTCAAAGATGTTGACCCTTTAATGTTTTAAACTTTAAATCCTAGCCACTAAGAATCCCTATAATACTTTTAGGTGGTGTGCATAACTAGGTTGCGTGTATTAATGTGATCAAATAGTAAAAGATATTCACATATTTTTGCATTATAGCAACCAACATGTCCCAATCCAAGCTCCTATTATTAGAAGATTGTTTATATTCATTGTATTTATTAATAGAGGATTTGTCTCCTTAATTCAAGCTTTATCTTGTTATATATTGTAACCAATTATTGATTAGAAAATAACAATCCTTTTCAATACATATTACAATAATCATTGTTTAATATGGTATCAAGCCTTCCGATCTAAGTCTTATCGCCGAAACACTCCCACCACCACTTTCCCACATAACCAGCCCTTCTGTCTTGTTGGTTATAGCTCTTTTTCACTGCTATCCCAATCCTCTACAATACCTATTACTATTTTTTCTTAAGGGCACTGAATTTCAATTAATTCCCAACCAATTAATTCTTAGGACAACTCTATAGAATAGTAACCAAGTTTCAAGTTTGTTTCAATTAAGTCACTCATATTTTATTTTGTCTCAATTTGGTCACTCTACTTTAAATTTTGTCTCAGTTAGGTCACTCAACTTTCAATGTGTCCCAATTAGGTCACTTAATTTTCAATTTTAGCTCAATTAGGTCACTTAACTTTTAATAAATGTTCTAGTACTATCTTTTTTACCTTCATATTATATGTTCATAAATAACTAAAACGTCATTAAAACCAACATTTTTTTATTTTTTATCGGTAAATATATCACTTACAATAATATAGCGGTTGTCCCTCTCGTTTTCGAACAAAAAATTGAAAGTTAAGTGACCTAATTGAGACAAACTGAAAGTTGAGTGACCTAATTGAGACAAAATAAAATATGAGTGACTTAATTGTAACAAAGTTGAAACTTGATTACTATTCTATGATGTTTTCCCTTAATTCTTTGTAATCATTTACATTTCCAACACCACCACAGTCGTACCACAAACAAATATAATGGCCATCCAAAATATATCAACCACAAAATGGCTAATGGATAGTGGGGCTAGTCAACATGTGACAAATGATTAAAATGCGTTGTTCAACTGTGCACCATACGATGGTACCAAGGAGCTTATTATATGTGACGGTTCGTCTCTTAAAATCACTCACATTGGTTCACTTTCTATACAAACTCAAACCACCACTCTCGTATTACACAATGTTCTTTGTGTTCCTTCTATCTCTAGAAATATTATTTCCATATCCCAACTATCTTATGATAATAATATTTTAAGCCAATTTTATCATTGTACGTTTTACATTAAAGATCCCCGTTCCAATCTCCTACTCCTTGAAGGAAAAGCTTACCACAGGATTTATGATAAAGTCTTCAACTGATAGGTTAAATGATTCAACTCAAGAACTTCAAATGATAAAGTCTTCAACTTGTTATTCAGCAACATCTTCTTGTAATCTCCCTGACAAGAACTTAAAAATAATTTTTTCAATTTTTACCACAACGGCTTATAATAGTCTCTTTGGCTGCAAGAATGAAAAAAACAAAAGTTGACGGTTGAGGCTGAGGCACGTGTTCAACACGCTTCCCTTAAAACAGATTTCGCGCCTCTACATAAGACAACACGTCTGTCTCCCAGGGTACAAGAGCCGAAGCAGTTTGTCGGAGATGTCTATGCGCCCGAGGTTACATCAGATAAATTATAGTGTTAGGACTTGTGGAAAAAATAAAAATGAAAAGGTAGATGAATCGAATAAAGAAACTCATATCTATATGTTCTCAACATATGGGTCTTCAAGACTTTCTTCTTCACCAACAACTCTTCATATATGCACACATTTTTCCTTGTATTTTCAAGCTTATATTTTTTCTAGCATTCTCAAAAATAAGGCACATAGCCAACTATGTACAAGAGTTATGGATGGTGAATAATCTCTCTTAATTAGAAACTTATTTAGAGACATAAAGTTTAATAAAAACTAATCAAGTTCATAAAGAGCTCTACTCAAGAGTTTTTCACCATATGAAGATTTTAATATTATTATAAATTCTAATGACATGAAGAATTTAATATTAATAATTTAATAAATTTCCATTCACATTATCCAATTTTCCAACAATCCCCCACATGAATGGAGATTGATCAAAACATACAAAATTCCAATGTAACCTCGATAGTTGAGTATTGCATGATAGGTAGGTGTCAGTTTTGAACCTTTCTTTGTGAAGTACACTTAGTCTCCTAGCAGTTAGTAGACACGGTGTCCTTGAACAAACCCCCATTGGTGTAGACGACAATACACTTCACACAATACTCTCCCTAGCCGGGCACATCCCCTCATTGTCGTGTCCATTATGGTCCTGGAACACTAGCCTGGTTCTGTGAAAGCTCTAGGAATTGCGCACCCCATAATTTCATTTGAAGCGACCCTACTTCTCTTTCACATCGGTGATTATCCATAAATCATTAAAAGCATTAAGGTTATAAATCATTAACCATACATTATGCTTAGCCTCACAACATGTCACTGTTATTATAGGAATGGACTAGGAAGTTATTAGACTCCCTTTTTAATTTAGGAGGATATATATTAGCTTATGTGTTAAATTATACATAAGTTATGCCCCCCACACTGACCACCCTTAGATATATAAGTAGGTTGTCCTATTGAACTTAGATATTGGGATCTCCAGTCAACTAAGTTAGGTTTTCCTTTATATACCATTTTTCATGGGCTTTAGTCTCATTCCACAACTCGATCTCTTGTCAACCCTTAGGTTGTTGGATCCAAACCATTATCTTTGACTTTGTCAAGTCCGTTAAGATAATTTTTTATTGAGATCAGTTGTTATGATGTGTTATGAACTCACACGTTCGTCTTGCCTATTTTATCAAACCTTAACACTCTTCACCAAACTTTTGGTTCTAGTTCTATATCTTGGTTTTGGAGTGACATTAAGACTCACTTCAAGGCATACACATCTTTACTATGACCTTTGTGTCTTCCACTTAGTCATGTTTTTGAAATATCAAAGTGAATTACAATAATCCTTATTGGTTAACCTTTCAATTTCAAATGCAAGCTACCCCCACATTTAAATGTTACTGGATAACCTCAACTATACACCCCAAAAGGGTTGTTTCTTAAATGGCTTTCCCCACATTTCTTGCATTTTTATATATTTTGCTTAACTTTACTTATGACCACAAATCGACGCTTATGATTTGAACAAGATAACATCTTTGTATCAGTGAATTCATCAATGCTTACTCATGGAGCAACACATGCCCTAGGTTAAGCTTTCACCGTTTGCTAGATTTTAAGATAAACTTGTCATAAGGTTGTTATCAAACCATCGCAAATTTAGAAGGATTACAAGTCACCATCTAGGACATACCTGGAAAGTTGAGGTCTTCTTATGATCTTCATAAGTTATATGATTTCCTTATATTAAACCCTTTTTAAAATTTGTCTATAAACAAATTCATTTTTGTGTTGTGTATGTTTTGAATGTTTCGCGTTAATTAGTCTTCGTAAAGCACCATAATTAACAAGTACTAGTTTAGCATGCTTTAGACTACAATATTTTAGCATGTGAACAGAAGATGCATCATTCTGATTTTTCACAGCCATCACAATATCACTTTGAAACACTCAACCCTTAACTTACACAAAATTATGAGACTTATTCATAATCCCCAAACCTTAATATTCAAGAAAGTCTCACAAGTTACTGTATATAGAACATACATAATTTTTCATTCATTTTAGGAACATAACTCTTTTTGCCTTTAAGCTTTAAGAGCATTCTCATCCCACCCCCTATCCCTAAACCAAAAATTACACTAAAACTCACTACATTTTCTCTCTTTATTTTAATTAAATAATACATTTTATACCTTTTATCATTACCTTTTCTCTTTCCTTCACTCACAACCACTTTCAAAATATATTAAAAAATTATAGAGGATAAACAGTAACTTTTCAAATATACAGAAAAATCACTACTTTTTCTAAAATATAAAAACTCTTCACTCACAACACCCTGAATCACTCTCAAAATTATAAAAACACCCCTCACATTAAATGAGGGGTTGGATGAGAATGCTCTAAGGCTTCACCATTAACTTATATGGACTTTGAACATAAGTCTTAATCCAAATCATTTTGATGAATACATTCATCACCAGCAAGATGAACGTTACTCATCTACAATCATTATTATGTCGAGATAAAGTCAACTTGGTTGACACTCAAACTCTTGAAACTTATATTTGCATAAAGTGATTTATACATTTCATTGTTGTCTCTTGAAACTATCTTTTAAGATACTCTCTTGAAACTATCTTTTATGGAAGCCACCAGATTGCTTGATTTTTTAAATGGAGGTCTCTCATTGATTTAACCCAAATTCATGGGTATGGGTCTTACCAAAACCAGATAGCACTTAAACGGGTTATAACATCTCATTAAATTAAAAATTAATCTTACCAATTATTTGATATGAAAATCCTATAAAATAGGGATATACTAAAATTTAATATCCAATTTAAAAAGAAAAAGATATTATTTATAATTAATAACCAATTTTATAGTAAAAAACATAAGCTGGACATGGGTCACCAAATCCATGTATCTTTTAAACGAGTTATAACATATCATTTATTTATAAAACCTTTTCATCATCAAACCCTAAGTATATTATTAACTTTCTTACAATAAAGAAAATTAAAATCAAAAAAATAAAAATTAAAAACCGAAGAATGTAAAACAACCATTCTCTCAAGCCATCATATTGCTTTATTTGTAAATGAAGGCTTCTCACGCATTTAACCCGAATTCATAGGTAAAGGTCTCACAAAACCCAGATAGCTCTTAAACAGATTATAACATCTCATTATTTTAAAAATTAATCTAATCAAATATTTGATATGAAAATCCTATAAAATAGGGATATACTAAAAATTAATATCCTATTTTATTTAAAAAAATATATATTATTTATAATTAAGAAACAATTTTATAATAAAGAAAATAAACGGGTAATGGGTATCACCAAACCCAGATAATTTTTAAACCGGATTATAACATATCATTTATTTGTGAAACCATTTCATAACCTTGTATTAATTATTAACTTTCTTACAATAAATAAAATTAAAATCCAAATATACATATATAAATATTAAAAACGAATGATGTAAAACAACCCTCCTAATACGGGGGATAAAATCTAGTTAATTTAATAAAAAAGGTAGATATGATTTCATTAAAGATATAAATATTTTTTAGGCAAAATAGCAAAAGACGTCCTTTACTTTTGATCGTTTTTTCAATGGATGTCATTTAGCAAAAGAAATAGCAAAAGTCATATATTATGTTTCAAATTCTTTTCACATTACGTCCATTGGCCTAAACCCTGTTAACTTTTTTCGTTGAAACTTGTCATGTGCAAGGCACATGGGGGTATTTTGGTAAATTTACACATTTATACTATATAATAAAAACTAAAAGAATAAGTATGTATAAAAATAATTAAAATCTCTACTAATCTCTCCCTCTCTCTCACTATCTTCTACAAAGCACCAGCACCCAACCCCACACAGTCGCCACCACTTCCGGCTATCACCACCACCACCACCTCTACAACTACCATCGCCTGAAAACCACAACCATATCCTCCCCCTCTTTCACACCAACTCGGACACAGACATATTTTTTTCATAAAACCTAATATAAGATTTGTGATTTGAGGGGCCTTGAGAGAGAGAGAGAGAGAGACGGCAAGGATGGCGGTGAACAGAAAACAACCGTCAAGATCTGTTGTTTGTGGTTGCCTGGGAAACGAACCACGACGGCTCCGATTAGATCTGCTGAAGCCTGGTAGTGGCGGCGGCGGCGTCGGTGTCTGCTGCAATCTGGCCTCACCACTGTAAGGAGCCACCCCAAACATATAATTCTTCTTCACCGTCATAGGGTAGATCTCGATAATCCATGTCATTGACCGATATAACGGTGCACGTTCTTAGCCCAAAATCTATGTTTTCAGATGGTAATCAAGAGTTTAATTTATAACTATTTAGGGGTAAATGATGCAGATGCTTATTTATGTATGTCTTGGCCGTGTTTACAAACAGAAGCCCCAAAATTGTTTATCCAGACAAGTGATGGTGGCGGTGGTTTTTTATTTTTCCGGCGAAATCGATAGTGATAGGAGAGAGTTTCAAGAGTTTTAACAAGAAAAGTTAACTGGGTTAAGGCCAAAGGAGTAATGTGAAAAGAATTTGAAACATGATGTATGACTTTTGCGATTTCTTCTGCTAAAGGACCGTATTTTGTTATTTTGTCATATTTTTATTTACTGACATAAATACCCGCATATTTTTATTTCTCTGTAATTTAGGTAATTAGTTATTTGATTAAATGATAGATTGATATGCTATGATTGCACGGATATAAATAAGCTTTTATTAAAATAGGAAAATAATTTGAGCATAAAATTTTGGCTAAGAATAAATCACCAAGTGGCATGTGCGAAAAGTTATCTTAATTTATTAGAAAACATAGATATACACGTCAACAAAACTTATAATAATAATAATAATAATAATAATAATAATAATAAAGTACACACAGAAAAAGAGAAAATGCATGTAAGCACGGTGACTTGTTCCATATATAAAAAATACAGGATTAGAAAATCTTTTGTAACTTTAGTGACCTAATTAAAAATAATAATAATAATAACAACGAATGACCTAATTAAAATAGTTCAAAAATTTGGTTATTACCCTATAAAGTTGCTCTAAAATAATATATACTTAAAAAACTTTAATTCAAGAAAGATAGATAAAGAAAATAAATTGAAAAATAATAAAACTTATTATTTATTTTTTTTGGTTCTCATTTTCTCCAAAATAATTCAAAATTTATTTCAAGGTTTGTACAAAAAGAAAAAAATAAATAAATTGTTCTAAAAATTGAAATACAACATGAGAAACGAAGAGGCCAAAAAATATTGAAATTAATAGAACCACAGCCAAATATCGACATTAATTAAAAACAAAAATTATAAATTATAATTATAAGCATACTTTAAAATCCATGGTATGATGTCACACATTTTTCTATTGAAGTTAAAAAATGAGCATATTATGTGTGAGATTAACGTATTTTTGTTATATATTAGAAACTGAACTTGTTTTTATTCTTTTTATTATTTGACTCGACCCGAACAATACATAAAAGTTATTATATATGGCATACAATGATATATTTCTGACCACCAAGATAAAAATATGGGTCTGTTACCGGCCCAAATTACCAAACTCGGTCTCTTGATCCATTTCTTTAAAACACGCTCTCTTAGTTATGTTCTTACGTACGTACAAGAGATAATGTGCGGTTATCTCTCTTTCGTTGATTTTAGTGAGTTACATGTATACTATACATGTTTTTTTTCTTTTTATATATCTAAATATCTAATTATGTTGTGTTTTTCTGTTTTTTTAAGTTAAAAGAATTATTTAGATACACATATTGTTTCGATATAGGAATTAACTGTAACATCACAAAAAGTTTGGTCCATTTTTGACAAGTTAATAAAGATGATGGACAAAAAAATATATTCATAACATAAGTAATGGAAACATAAGATAAAGAAATGGAACCACCTTATGTTAAGGAATATAAGAAAGGAAAACTCCATCCCACATAGGAGAAATGAAGAAAAAGAAAGCACTTTATAAGTAAGGTAATTCCCATAGTTATGTTTTTATATGGCTAATCACTCTCAATGGTCCTAGCAGAGGGTGCCGACGTGCACAGGCACGGGCGAAGGGTGCAATGTGGAGCTTTGATGGCGCACTTCGCACGCTCGCATTACCGCTTGAGAGCCGCATTAGTATTTTTAAACAATGAAAGTGAGACCAAGACGTGACGAGCTACAAAGTCCAAGGACTAAAAATGGAAAATCTAAAATCTTGTTCCATCGTGCGACGCGAAGGAATTGGATAACTACTTCGCGCGACGCGAAGTAGCGATGAAGTAATCGCACCGTTGAACGACACGTGGTAACACGTCATAGGACACGTGTCACCACGTGATGACACGTGGCAAACCTACTTGTCAAATCATCAAAGCTAGTGGTCTACTTCGTGCAACGTGAAGGACACTTCGTGCGACGCGAAGGACAAAGGAAACCTGAGGCGGTTTATTAACTGTTCGTGCGACGTGGAGAAACCTTCGCGCGACGCGAAGACACACCTTTTATGCCTGTAAATAGGCAGCCATGGGGTGAGCCTCATTCATTTAATCACATCCCAAATCGCACATATACCCTCGATATTCGTGCCACGAACCCGGCGTAACGACACTCCGACGGTTGTTGTCTCGAAATACGTGCTAGAACCCTACCAAGTTATTCTCTCGATTTTCCACTGATAAGTAGAAGTGCTGACCAAGTGAAGCCTAGGCATTTCTTATAAACAAGCCATACAAGGTACGGATTCTGCCCGAATATTTTATTATATATGGCTTAGACCCTAGTCGTGGATATAGCCCGTACCTTGATCGTATAATAAAAAGAAATATAGATTTCATAAGTCGACGTTATAGATGAAATATTATTTGTTTATTATATACAAGGATTTTTATAAATGTTTCTTATAAAAGAAGAAACTTGAAATATATGTTTCTTCATGAAGAAGAAACGTAGTTTAATGATTAATAAAAGTAAGGACTAGAGGTCCTTATGTTTTATAAAAAAATGAATATCAAGGTAAAGGTTATGCAAACAGACTAAAGGTCTGAAGCTAGATAGTTGATCTAGTATTTATAAAACGTTATTCTCGTACTATAGGTCCGAGGTAACAAGAAAGTACAAATCAATAAGAAACACTGATCAAGAAGAAAGGTGAATACGCTCAAACTTTTATAACTTTATATACCAAGTCTTTAAATGTTTACATGGGATTATGTATCCCCAAAACGTTATAAACAAAGGTAATCGCTGGCCCTTAGGCTATCGTATACGTTTATTTGGATCCTTACATATGTGGGTAGACGGTGGGCACACCGCACCACACTTGCTAATGTCTCCGCCACGATGGGCCGAACCTAAGTTATGTCCGAGAGGGATTATCTTATGTATATTGGTAGTTGCTAAGTCCTCTATGCTGCTGTATCGTTGAGTGGTTTCGAGTATAACTGGATGTTTATAATAGTAGTTCAGACTTTTAGAACTTGATTGTTTCCTAAGCCATGTTGGGCCGAGGCCTACGTTGTCTCGAGGAGATAATTGAGTATAAAAATTATTTTGTGTCAACGTGTTCATCAGCATGTGTTGCTGACGTATTTTATAAACTATTTTACATGTAATGAAGAATAGGTGTTTAGAGATGATGGATAACCGTTAGACGATCTGATGGTTCAGTTGATGTTTTATTATTAAAATAATGTAAATTATGGTTTTGTCATCCAAACACTTTTTGTACTAATCAACGGGTGTTTAATTCCCGTCTTTTGAATATAATAATATTTTAATCAAGTCTTCCGCTTTACTACCTTAAACTCTGATTTATTTACAAAACAGGTACCAACTTGTGGGTCACACTCCTAGGCCCTAGATTGGGGTGTGACACTAAGACCATCTCCAACAGTTTTTGGTTTAAACTAGCCACATCACTGCCACATCAGCTTTCTTAAAAACCACATTTTTACTCCAACAATATAACTTCTCAAACTATCTTTACATTTCCAAATCATCACTTATTTTTACATTTAGTTTAAATAAGAATTTCACAATACTATAAAATATTTAAGGTTTATTGGATTTAAATAATCCAAACTTTGTTCAATTGGCAATATTAATCTCAACTTAAGAATTGGCCCACACTAATCCCAACTTTAACTGTACTGGCCGTCAATGAGCCTTTTCCTAACGGACTCTAACTCCGTTAATTTTTGCTGACGTGGCTACTTATGTGGCACAAAAAACATTAATTTTTTAAAAAACAATCTTTTAACATATATATCAAAGTTCAGGAATCATTTGTAAAAATTGCCCATCACCATCATCATTCATCTCTAACATCTTATACCACCATTACCACATCAAGCTACCATCACATCACCATTTTCACCACCCACCGCCACATAACCGGAAAAACTTATACAAAATCGCCGAAAAACATTTTTATCTTATACAAACTCTCCGGAAAACTTAATCATGGCCGGAAAAACGAAAATGACCGGAAAACGTAGTTAGGCCACCGGAAGAGCAGTTTTCTTCACCGGAGAAATCTGTTACAGCTGGAACTCGATTTGTTATTATTTGAATCAGAAGATGGCACTAATAAGGCTTGTCGGAAACACGTCGCCGGAAAAACGTGAACAGTGGCCTCGCCAGAATATTCATTTACTTGCCAGAAAGAAAAACGATGATGATATCAATTTAAAAACTCTCTACAAATCATCAAACAACTCTGATCATGCTCACATCCATGGGAATGAACGTCGCTGGAATTTTTGTTATGATGCCGGAAAATATGGTTACATTGCCGGAAAACCGTTTTAAGTCGGAAATCTCGCCGGAATTTCCAAAAACCTTACTGGAAAATATGGTAGCTTGATGTGGTAGTGGTGGTAATGGTTTGGCTGTGATATACAATGTTAGAGATGAATGATGATGGTGATGGGTAATTTTTATAAATGGTCCCTGAACTTTGATATATATATTAAAAGATTGTTTTTGAAAATTATAATGTTTTTTGTGCCACATAAGCAACCACGTCAACAAAAATTAACGGAGTTAGACTCCGTTAGGAAAAGGCTTGTTGACGGCCAGCACAGTGAAAGTTGGGATTAATGTGGGCCAATTCTTAGGTTATGATTAATATTGGCCAATTGACCAAAGTTTGGAATATTTAAATCCAATAAACCTTTAACTAAATAGCAATATAATAAAAAACAAGTAAAAAATAGATTAATTAAAATATAACAAGTAGATAAAAAAAATTATATAATTTAAAATGACAATTACTTTAACAAAATGAAAGAGAGATAACTTGAAACTTTTGCCTAATAATAAGACCTATGAATTATTATTATTCTATACCGTCCACAAATGATCGTTAAAGTGCATGATGAGCTTCATTGTTACGTAAATCCGTGAATCGTTTCATGTAAGCTTGGAAATCAGATGTTGGTCAATGAAATAACGGTTCATGTGGTTCATCTTCATCATTCGACCAATTTGTTATGACGGCCCCTGTTATGAATCTAGGACTTCTTGTCATGTTTTTTATTCGAATTAAGCAATGTAAAATAGATAATAAAATCATTAAAAAACTAGCCGTTATGTAAAAAATACACCAACAAAAAAATACATAAATTTTGAAAGAAATAATATATATATGGGGTGAAAAATGTGATGTTTGGGGCCCACAATAGGTGGTTTTTGATGGTTTGAAAAACCAAACCTCTAACATTGGTTTTTGGTTTGAACTAACCACTCCTATGGTTTGGGTTGGATTGTACCAAGATAAACCAACCATTAGAGATGGTCTAACAAATATCTGCACATACAATTATCTATTTATATTGCTTATATGATAATTATTATATTATATAATTTAATATTACTGACTCATGATTTTTTTATATAATTACTATCTTTTATACCCAGTATTACCGGGTTGTTTTACACTATTCGTTTCTAATATTTATATATTTTTTTTAGATTTTAATTTTATTTAGTGTAAGCAAGTTAATAATTTAGTTAGGATTTGATGATGAAAAAATTCACAAATAAATAAGATGTTATAAATCAGTTTGAAAGCTATTTGGATTTAGTGAGACCATGACTCGCTTATATTTTTTTACTAAAATTGTTTCTTAATTATAAATAATATCATTTTAAAAGAAATCGGATATTAATTTTTAGGATATCCGTATTGTAATATCCTGATCATTCGAAAAACCTAAAATTTAAATGTTAGCACGATTTATTAATATGGATTTATGAGCATTAATATGGTTATTACTAAATTGAATTGAATTTATTACTTTATGGTTATTTCTAAATTTCCGAGTGTCTTAATGGTTTTAAATTAGATTTTAAAGCATAACTTAATTAAAATATAAACTGTGGATTTATGAACGGTCAAAATTAGTCAACACGTTTTGTTTAGGAGTTTATATTTTCCCCATTTTATTTTGCCGATAATTTAGCGGACCGTTTATGTAATACTCTATTAATAATAACATAATAAATAATTAGATAAATAGATAATAAGTTAATTCAAAAGTAATGCAACTTCAATTTGAAATTTAAATCAAAATTATATTAAATTACTAGATAACAATTAATCTTGATCTAATTGCGAAATTTTGGCATGATCGGCTCCAAAGACCTTATCTGCTACTAACAAACTAGAGCTTGAGATGGCAAATTTGTTTTCTTTCACATCAAATCATCAGCTTATAAAACCATGCATTTAACTCACCAAAATCATAATTCCTCTCTATTCTTGTTTCTGCCGTGCAACATTGTCGGTGGTGATAGTCACCGGCCAGACCTGCGTCAGTCACTGCTGCTTCACTCTCTGGTTCATTTCCATTCCGCCAAAGAGGTAATCACTTGTTTCTTTTCAGCTGGTTGTTCCTTGTAACTAGTTCTGATTACCGCGATTTTAATCATTAACTTGTTCCTGGCGATGAAGACCATTTAGAACACTTAACTTGAAATCAAATTTCGTTCATTACAGTAAGATGGACGCAAGTAATAATGGTGCACAATTGAACAAGTTTAATTAGATCACTTAATTTTAAATCTTTGGATAGTCGGTATTTGTTTTAAGCTCGTTGTCACCTGTAAACCTTGTTTTGACCTTCATGCTCCCACACTTAAGAGATCCTTTCACTGGCCGGCAGCCTACATAACATAAGTTAATCTAAACCGTTAGTTATTATACCTTAATTATTCTTTTGATGTTTTCATTACAGTAGGTATACATACACTTAATAGTCAAAAACCTATTAGATTGACTAAAGATATTCTTCAAGTAAATGATTTAAAAGTGAAGACGTTTAATATTTACAGTTAATTCAAATTTTATAATACTATATGAGAAACAAGGGAGGACACAGGAATGATGCATTTGATGCGTATTTGTATGGCTTTATTTAAAATATTACAAATTACTACAAATAAACATCATGCCCATATCTTAGTAGGCAAGTCTATTGATTTTGGCTTTTATGTTGTCAAGTATTAACACAGTAACTTATAGCTTCTCTTTCTTGAATCTATAAACACACTACATGAAACTAACTAAATAATTATTTATAAATCCTAAACATATGGTCGCCGGGAAAATCAGTAAGTTAACGAATCGCCCAACCTAATTTAAGGTTTTACTTAATCCTAATGTACCCAAACTATAGGTTCTCGTACAATTTGCGGGCAATTGACTTAATTTTGCTTTGATTAAGGTACGGTTCTGTTTTTGTTTTCTCTTAGTATTATTTATATTTCATTACTTTGTAGTACGGAATCTGTTTTCGTTTACTCTTAGTATTATATATTCCGTTACTTCGTAGTGCGGATTCTGTTTTCGCTTACTCATAGTATTGACTTTAGTCCGTTACTTTGTAGTACGGATTTTCGTATGCCTTAGTTACATTTTGAGTTCAGTTAGTTTATATAATATATTTTTGTAGCATGCAATAGATTTTATAACTCATACTCATTATTGCATGTTCCTACGGATAGTAATAAGAATTTCTATTAATATGTTATATATTATGTAGTTACATTGCCTTTCAGGTTTAGTTCTGTTATCCAAGCACCACACTTTTCGTGACAATGTGTTTTAAAAGTTCACGGCGTCTCTAACTAATACTTTGGCCGTTTAGGGGCGTATGGATCGATCCTAGTTCAGTTATATGCTATATGTTACACGTTATATGTTATATGTTCGGGCTCTGGGTACTCCTTTAATTACGCGACTTATTTTTTTGTAACATCAATTGTCGTGTAAGTCAGTCACCGTTATATGTTTAGTATCGATTTTTGTCATATGCTCTAAAAGTATCAAATTTTGGTATCATACTTATTTTGGTTAAGATAGATTTTGTTATTATTTTGCGTGTGTTTATTCGTCTTATCATCAATTTTATTGTTCTTTCCGTTACTGCTCAATTTTTGGCTCATCCGTATTTTCTTGTTTGTGGTTGTCTTCTTTGTTGACAGATACTTCGAGAAATCGGGGAAATCAGTGATGAGAGTAAAATGAATTTCAAGATTTAAGACTTTTATTTATTTTCTCATTTAATAAATTGGACTTAGGAATTTCTTTCGGTTCGGTTTTAACTCGTTGGTTGCACTTGGATTTTTTTTATTCCTTTTAAATGGATTGTGTTTTGTTTATGATATCTGTAATGGTGACACATCAGTCTGTTTCAAGTTGAGGTGTTACAGTTATGGTATCAGAGCGCAGGCTCTTTCTTGTAGAAAACTCAAACAATAATAATTAAAAATGTGAGATAATGGGTAAACGTCGGGTTAGGATTTCTCTTTTCATCTTCCGCGCATTCCGTCAATCTTTGTCTTTCAGCTCATGCATTATCTTACTTTCAGATGCCTCCTAGAAGATGTGTGAACCAACAAAACGAGAATGATGCTGGAAACGACCCTCCTCTTGCGACCCTTGTTACTAACGCTGTCAATGCGGCTATTGCTGCTTTAGTCCCTAACCTAAACAGTTGCAAAAGAACAATCCCGGAAGTAATAACCCTGGAGACAACAACCCTGGAGGCGATAATCCTGTAGGAAACAACCCTGGAGGCAACAATCCTCCTGTTGGTATTCATGTCTGGCTTGAGCGTTTTCAAAAGCAACAACCGAAGTCCTTTAGTACCGCTATTACTCCAATTGAAGCTGAAAACTTGATCGCGCATATCGAGACTGTTTGAGGTACTCAGGTGGGAGTAGTAGTAGGATGGGTGACCTCCTGGGAAGTCTCCACCCGGGCAACCAAAGACAAATCCGTGAGCTCTTCGTGGGCAAATCGAACAATATTGGTGGTGCGAGAGGCTGGATGTTACAGTTGAGAAAACTCCTTAAATCAAAATAATTGCCATATATGTAAAACCTCTTGTGTGATACGTTAAATACATACCCTCTGATTTCTTTCATGAACAACCACCACGAAAAGCCGCCGTCTTATAAATCGTATCACCGCCACTGTAACTGTTCAAACCACACGCAAAACTCTCCGGGCCTTGACGGACAACCGCGTTTTCTTTTCATCTTAAGTGATTAAGGTAAAGAGTCAATTTTCATATGTAATTTCGTTTATCTTTTAAATAAAAACACAAAGTGATGTTTTAATGCCCTCGTAATTTTCCAACCGAGGAGGATAAAGTTTTGTTTTGTTATGGTTTTTATGATATGGTAATCTGTAACTCATCTAAATTATTTTTATGTTTTTTTACTTTCTTTTTCTAATAACTTATTTTATTAATTACATTTCATAGCCTTTAACAATGCATTTTTTATCAGCATTTTGACTTTTGAAATTTAGTCATATAAATTATGAACAATCTTTATGGTGAGGCTTCAAATATTTTGATCACTTGCTTCTGAACAGAGAAGATAACGGTTGTGATTCAATATATATATATATAAACGAAAATCCTAAAATCCTACGTGTCGTGATGTGGTCGCTCCCCCCTTTTATGGAAGCTACTAGATTGCTTGATTTTTAAATGGAGACCTCTAATTGATTTAACCCAAATTCATAGGTATGGATCTTACTAAAACCAGATAGCTCTTAAACGAGTTATAACATCTCATTAAATTAAAAATTAATCTTACCAATTATTTGATATGAAAATCCTATAAAATAGGGATATACTAAAATTTAATATCCAATTTAAAAAGAAAAAAATATTATCTAAATTAATAAACAATTTTATAGTAAAAAACATAAGCGGTCATAGGTCACCAAATTCAGATAGCTTTTAAATGGATTATAACATATCATTTATTTATGAAATCATTTCATCATCAAACCCTAAGTATATTATTAACTTTCTTACAATAAAGAAAATTAAAATCCAAAAAATAAATATTAAAAAATGAAAAATGTAAAACAAAACCATTCTCTCAAGCCATCAGATTGCTTTATTTGTAAATGAAGGCTTCTCACATATTTGACCCGAATTCACGGGTAAATGTCTCACCAAACTCAGATAGTGTGACATTCGCGACAAAATCAAGTACACCTTAGTATTCGTTTATCGAATAATCGATTAACGGCTTATTGCGTAACGAATGAATGAATAACTGAACGGGTCTGGTTATGACCCGGATATCCCGGGGGGGCCATCTATAAGTGATATATGTCTATTATAAGCCAATATATTGATATTAAGGCCTTAGTATGATAGCAAACTATTAAAACGAAAACATGCTCGTTTAACTACCCACTATAGATTTAAACGCGAAAGATAGTTCCGAAACAAGCATTGTATCATCCATTAAGCCGGAAAATACTTAAAAAACACTTAGTGGGAATGTTTTAAGTGATCCGTGAAAATTTTTTCATTTTTTACAAAAAATACTATGTTTTTATAAATTTACACAAAAATAACCGAAAAACACTCGTTTTCGCACTGTATGTCGTACCTGTTATATTTTTCGCGCCAAAAACCAAACCCGAAATAAATTTAGACTCGGCATTTCACGTTCGGGCACGTAAATCGATAAAAGTTGGCCAAAGGGGGCCCAACAAGCCCAACCCGCCAAAGAAGACTTTTTCCCCCTCTTTAAACCCTTTTCATATTTAAACAAGTTCCAAGATATTTTATCAATACCTTCTTGCATCTTCTGGACCATAAAACTGCTGTTCTTACTCATCCATAACAAACCCTAAGGTAAAGTTTCTATTTTGATCAAATTTATGCATATTTAAATATGTTTGAATTCATATAAACATAGTTTGATTGCCAAAAGTCACTTCTAACCATGTAAAAACTCTAAAAAGGGTCCAAAAACATGTTTTGATCCTACACATGGTTAGTAACCTGGTTTGATAGTTTTTTTTTGCCATAAACACGGATTAGAGGGTATAAATGACGTTTTTACGGCTCAAAAGTTCGGTTTAGAACCCTAACCGAAACCCTAACTTTCATGGCTGGTCTCTTGATTATACATGCTTGGTTGGTGATATAGGACCTGTACTTAGCTTATATAGAAGCACAAGAACCCGGAAATTGGATTAAGAGAGTGAAAACGGGCGAAAACCGCAAAGGTAATGCCAAAATGTTCGATTACGGGCTGTTTAGGTTAAGGTTATGATGTGCATATTGTTAGGTCTTGAAATTTTGCAGGGACATCAGGGACCATGTCATCGAGTCCCTGTTGAAATTTGGTAATTTTTCGACCATCCGAGAATATTTGGCGAATTTATTACCGAATTCGGACATTTATTTGGGAAAAATAGTTAAAATGCTTGAAAAAATTATGAAATTTTGTGGGGAACTCAGATTTGGTATATTTTGATCACATATAAAATTTGGGATCATTTGGAAAAGTTTAAGGGTGTTTTGTGCATATGCATTCGTATGAAATTTTATAGCCGAGTTTGGGCCGAAAAGAATATTGAACAAGCTTATTGCATTCTGTAATTGATACAGGTTGTTTTGAGACATAATTTGAGTAATCGGGAATTTTTGTGGAATTTTTGGAGATCGTTTGGGGTAAACAGACGATTTTCAGACGAAATATAGCTGATAAAATAAATTTTTATAAATTAATAATCAGTAAATAATTCCAGAAATATTTTTATAAAAATCTACATATTTTATTTGATAAGTGGCTAAATTTTCATAATTTAATGATTAATGGTTAATTAATTATGCTAATTTGAAGATTAAACAAATTCAATTTTAATAAAAACCGGCAAGTCCGCGATTAACGAACCAGCGGGAATATCAAAACACCAAGAGTGATCAAAAATCATATTTTTAGATTAATTAAATAAAAACAAACCTTTTTATGAGAAACCTGGACAATCTGGATAGATTGTGCACGTTTCTTCTCAAATCAAACTGAATAAACGGAAACGGGCCCCGTAGCTAATCCGGGACCCCAATATGTGATCTTTCTTTATAACTTAATCATTTTATTAACCAACATATTTACCCAAGCTTATTTCCCCATAACTGTTTTCAGAACGCGTAAACGAACAACTTAGCCCAGCTGGGAAAACGGAAAACTGAGCCAAGTTCGGTTTTAAGAATTAGACATTGAACAACATCACAACCTAAGCCTATTGTCACTTTTTGGGTTTTACAACCACACCCAGACTAGCTATACAACCCAGCTTAGTATAAAAATTATAATAATATTAAAATATTAATATTATTATAATATGGACTATAGGGACTAAGTGATAACAAGGGAAACGAACCCCGAGCTGACCTTGCACTGAGTGCCTACAAAACCGTGAGTTTCATGACCCCTCTTTTCAAACCGTTTACAAACCTTTGGGGTGAAAAGCGTGTTTATATACATTATCTATTTGAAAACGGTTTAGGATATAGATTATTTGAACATGTATATATGAAAAGTCCCTACAACCATAATGATTAACTATGTGCTGATGAAAGGTGATTATTATCATTGATCGGTATATTAAGTGGAGATAGTACAAATGACAAAACATAATGAAATTACACGTGACAACTTGTTTATACAAACACGTCATGTAATGTTAAATATAACTAATTTGGGAATAATGTGGTCTGTAATGGCCATGGGACTATTGTGGGTGAAAGGGGGGCCACAATAGTACTAAACTAAAGTTGAGTATGGCCTATGAGCCAAGTTCTGCTGCAACTTGCTAAACTAAAGTTGAGTATGGCCTATGAGCCAAGTTCTGCTGCAACTTATAAATTAAAGTTGAGTATGACTTATGAGCCAAGTTCTACTGCAACTTGTAAATTAAAGTTGAGTATGGCCTATGAGCCAAGTTCTGCTGCAACTTACTAAACTAAAGTTGAGTATGGCCTATGAGCCAAGTTCTGCTACAACTTATAAACTAAAGTTGAGTATGGCATACAAGCCAAGTTCTTCTACAACTTATAAACTAAAGTTGAGTATGGCCTACAAGCCAAGTTCTGCTGCAACTTATTAAACGAAATAACTTGATTATGACATGAGTGTTAAGAAAATATTATGATTATATATGTAGTGGGCGGAAAGGGGGCCACAGTGATTTGTAATACGTGATAAATACTATATATGTGTGTGTGTGTGTATATTGTGTGTGTATATATATATACATACTATCTGGATAGACGTAGGTAATTCTATGTGTAATGTTTGAGTTTACATGAAACCATTGTGGTCAGAAGAGGATCATAGTGGTGATTTTACGTGGAACCGTTGTGGATGGAAAGGGGGCCACAGTGGTTGATTTTATTTGGAAAATGAAGGCACGAAGTACGAATGAGCAGTCACGATTTTATCGTAGTTTCAAACTCTATCATAAACTTATACACATACATATAAGTATACAAAGACGTAGATATACATATATAAATGTAAATACATTTTCTTATATACGCGCGTACATACAAACTATGACTGTATGGTGCGCAGAACTGATTTCTTTAAAACTTATGAAACTCACCAACTATTCGTAGTTGACTTGTTTTAACATGCTTTTCAGGTAATCAGATATGAGAAGTAATTTCCTGTGCGTTACGTGTCTGATTGGTGATTGATGTCGTGGGCATTTGATTTATAAATACAGTAATTGAAGAACCGGTTTGATTGTATCACCTAGTTTGTAAAAGATGTTAGAAAGATGTAATATATTGTAAATTAGTTAGTAATGTTTCTTTATGAACAATGTATTTGATACCAGTTGTATCTGTTGCATTTCCGTTTTACGCTTCCGCAATTCGCTTAACGGGGTGTGACAGATAGCTCTTAAACGGGTTATAACATCTCATTATATTAAAATTTAATCTAATCAAATATTTGATATGAAAATCCTGTAAAATAGAAATATACTAAAAATTAATATCCTATTTTATTTAAAAAAAGATATTATTTATAATTAAGAAACAATTTTATAATAAAGAAAATAAACAGGTAATGGGTGTCACCAAACCCAGATAGCTTTTAAACCGGATTATAACATATCATTTATTTGTGAAACTATTTTATATCAAACCTCAAATATATATTAATTATTAACTTTCTTACAATAAATAAAATTAAAATCCATATATATATATACTAGTAGGTGTGCCCGCGCGTTGCGGCGGGAACGCAATGGGGATGCGGTCAGTATGAGTTCAGTTTGCGGTGCGAGGGTGATGCAATGGAAATTCAGTCAGTAACCATTTAGGGAGCTGTGGCGGGGGCTTGACGGGCATTTGATTGTGTTTGATTAGACTCATGGGCCGTGTAACTAAACAAATGATTTATATAGTAGAATCTAAAACGAAACTATTAGAATTGTATCTAAAGAGTTAACTATGAACAAGACATAACTCTATGACATTATAAAACGGGTGAGTTGGGTCAGGTGTCGCAACTGATATTAGATTAAATTTGGTTATATGCTATTCGTCCACCCAAAAATAAACATATTAGTTTAATTGTACAGAGCGCATGAGTGTGTGTAATACATTAATTTCATCTATTTTTAGCCCATACGTCAACTATATATGATTTAGTTTGTAGCATAACTAAACAAAAAAAGAAAATGCATATGATAACATGTTATCATAAAGACATATCTTTCCATTGTGAAATTCACCCGAGTTGAGGTGTAATGGTTTGGCTCGTACCAACATAAAAAGCTAAAAATCTAAACTATAGTGACAGCAGCAAGCATCACGCGTGCTCATTTTAGTTCCAATATTCTCCGCTTCAGGCATGCTCGGTCAAATGTGTGGCTGCCAGAGCTGAAAACTGATTGGTCATATTTGTGGCAGTTTTGTATTCGTGCAACAAAAGCTCAGTAATTTCTTCATCTTCAAGAGATGCAAGATAACCTTTTTTTTCCAAGAAGTCGAATTATTAAAGTCAACAGGCAACCATATAGTACCAAAAGTAAAAAAGATAGCAAAACATACCAAGAACGGTGTTCTTTAACGACCGTCTGGCCATATTTGCATGGCCAAACACATATTTCAACACATATTTCTTTGAGCTCCTATTTTCTTTGACCAGATTTAAAAACTCTTGCTTCAGTTCAGAAGCTAACTGCTACCTGTGGATCAAGAACCAAAGCTTAACTTTTGTGAAAATTAACAACTTGACTAAGCATCAACTTCCTTGCCAATATTTGACCAGCTTCCCAACTGTAATAACAATAAAAATCAAATCTTTTAAATACCCTTTTGTTTCTTTAATGTGGGTTTGTTTCGATTAACAAGAATTACCGATTAAATTCATCAGAATCATTAGCAAGAAGACAAAATAAGTCATTGTCTGTGAGATCAGAGTGTAGACGGATGGGAGCATTGTAACCCCGCAACTAAGATGGAACTGGTTTCTCGGGCACATCCGAGAACATAAATTCTTCTTCACCCTGATGGTAATCAGATACAACTTTGACTTTTCCAATCCCGGTCAATATAAAAATATACTTTTGTAACTCTGAGACTTGTGGTGTAAACGGGCTGACCACCACATGTAACAGACTCTAAATTAGACAAAGCATATCCGATCATAAACGTTATAACAATATGATTATAAAAATGTGAGGTGACAGATGAATGAGTTGACTCGGATTATGTGAAAAAAATGCTATGAAAAGAACTGAAAGTTACCTGAACCAGTTTGTAACCAAACCCGGAACTAGTACTAAAAAGTTGAAACCACTTAATAAAACAATTATGAATTAAACCCTATGCTATTAGCATAGTAACAAAGTTCTAACGTGAACCGGTTTAAGAAAAAAAAACAAAGATATCAACTCTAGGATACAACTGGAATCAAGTCATTGCGACACGCATTTTGGGCTATAGAGCATCAATATAAGTCTCTCGGGTTCAATTACTAAATACTCTTATTAACAATGCTTCTTGCAGCCATTTAACTTGACTGATGCGACAACTGCGACTTGATTAATCAAGTTGCGAGCATATATTTAAGTGGGCAAACCTGAACATATATTTACACAAGGAAGCATGACCATGTATCTTGTGCGATCAATAATTTTCATTCATTTATGCTCGAGTTCAGCCAATTAAGTAGAGGTACTTTAGAACAAGACATTGAAAATGCGAGAGGCGATGAACATAAATTATACAACTTCAACAACACTCCCCCCATTATTATCTGTCAATAAAAACCGAAGGGGGGATCGAACATTGTCTCAGCTTCTCTATAGCAAAATCAACACAACAGTTGGCTCGCAAAATAAAAAATCCCGACACCAAAATCAACAAATTATTCCAAACGGTAAGAAGAAATTGGGAAAAGAGTGCGTTTACAGTCTAACGAAATAACAAAAATTAGACTTTTCATTCTTTAGGTTTATACCAAGTTTCAGATTATGTCCTTAAGCTAACGAAATAACAAAAAATGTCCTTAATGTTTTGAAAAGTTTGCACCTTTCATTTTTAGCACATGAAAGCATTATTGTAATTTAACTCTTTAAAAAAAAAGATAAAAGCCCAGTTAAGCTCGGCGTGTTTACACCCCTAAGTAAAACCTAAGAAATGAAAATTAAAAAAGTTATTTCATATCAACCAACCCGACTCGTATCCGGCCCACCCATAGATAGAAGGAAGCAAACCTGTCGGGAAAGCACAGTAGTGGCATCCAAGTGAGCAAAAGTGGTTGCAGGAGCTGGATCTGTTAAAACATCAGCAGGCACATAAATAGCTTGCACGGATGTAATAGAACCCTTTTTAGTTCTTGTAATACGTTCTTGAAGGCCTCCAAGATCTTTAAGATTCATTTCATAGTGACAATCTGCAAAAATTATTGGAAGAAAAATAGTAAATATCATCACTGAGCAAAAAGGTACAATAAGTGTCATACATGGATATCAATTTCGTTTCAAAAGCATAACTGAATATTATTTGTGTATAGATTTGACATTGAAAGTCAAAAGAAGCCAAATAAAATAACTAATGACGGTTTTTTTTTTCTCTTGAAAAGCTTAACTAATGACTTATTATATAGCATAGTTTCAGTTTTGCATTTTAGCCTTGTTGAAAATAAAAAAAATTATTACAAATGATCTAGTATAGCACTTATGAACGGGTTAATTTGGAATTAAAAGAGTCAACTGAAGTTCGAAGATATGAGTCAAGAGGATAATGGGTCAAACAGATTAAAAGTTACCCAAATTCTAGTTTTAACGCTTACATGTATACAACCCCACATAAACTGTTTCATTCAAAGATTTTGATTATTATTGTAATATTATTGTTTTCACATACAAAATTAAACACATCAACCATTCATAATTAAAATTGACAATACTTACAAAAAGGAACGATGAGAGATTTATACGTTGTTTGGTATCCAAGTCGCTTTCTAGCATAAGATTTAGAGATTCATAGAGCTCCTCTGCAAAAAGAAAAGCATTAAAATTAGTTCTAAATAAGGAAAAAGAATTGCAAAGGTAAACATGAGAAACTAAAAATATAGAAGACGAGCAACTCGATATACAAAGTGAACCTTTTTTTTGCTTAAGTTCATCGGCATCTGCAAATTCAATTCTGGAAGAAGTGTATTGTCTTCCTGCACTACTTTCTGTAATACAAGTAAAGCATAAGTTTATAGCAAAACTTAAAAACACACACGCGCAAAAAAAAAAAAAAAAAAAAAAAAAAACCCAAAGAAGTTTTTTAATAATGATATACACATATGTTGCTACATAATTTATTAATATTCATATCACTTTGTACCAGATGTCCATATGACACCAAATTTCTTGAAGGCCTCCAAGATCTTTAAGATTCACTTCATAGTGACAATCTACAAAAATTATTGGAAAAAAAATAGTGAATATTATCACTGAGCAAAAAGGTACAATAAGTGTCATACATGGATATCAATTTCGTTTCAAAAGCATAACTGAACATTATTTGTGTATAGATTTGACATTGAAAGTCAAAAGAAGCCAAATAAAATGACTAATGACGGTTTTTTTTTCTTTTGAAAAGCTTAACTAATGACTTATTATATAGCATAGTTTCAGTTTTGCATTTTAGCCTTGTTGAAAAAAAAAAAAAATTATTACAAATGATCTAGTATAGCACTTATGAACGGGTTAATTTGGAATTAAAAGAGTCAACTGAAGTTTGAAGATATGAGTCAAGAGGAGAATGGGTCAAACAGATTAAAAGTTACCCAAATTCTAGTTTTAACGCTTACATGTATACAACCCCACATAAACTGTTTCATTCAAAGATTTGGATTATTATTGTAATCTTATTGTTTTCACATACAAAATTATACACATCAACGATTCATAATTAAAATTGACAAAACTTACAAAAAGGAACGATGAGAGATTTATACGTTGTTTGGTATCTAAGTCGCTTTCTAGCATAAGATTTAGAGATTCATAGAGCTCCTCTGCAAGAAGAAAAGCATTAAAAGTAGTTCTAAATAAGGAAAAAGAATTGCAAAGGTAAACATGAGAAACTAAAAATATAGAAGACGAGCAACTCGATATACAAAGTGAACCTTCTTTTTGGCTTAAGTTCATCGGCATCTGCAAATTCAATTCTGGAAGAAGTGTATTGTCTTCCTGCACTACTTTCTGTAATACAAGTAAAGCATAAGTTTATAGCAAAACTTAAAAACGCACACGCGCAAAAAAAAAAAAAAAAAAAACCCAAAGAAGTTTCTTATTAATGATATACACATATGTTGCTACATAATATATTAATATTCATATCACTTTGTACCATACATCCATATGACACCAAATGACATAATCACCATGAATCACAAACATCACAAGCATATTAAAATTATAAATCTGCATTCAGATCACTATATAATGATTGAAATGAGCCTGTAAATGATCAAAAAATAAAATTTGTCTCATTGCAACAAAGCATTTAAGAAATGGCAGTAAATTTGAAGGAATTGTAAAAGTAACTAACTGATGTTCAGCACTAATCAAATGGGCATAAACTTAGTGACATTATCTTTTCACTCATCAAATCAAACCCAAATAAAATCAAAAAAGCTTGGTACTTGAGCAATTAGCATATATCACTTTGACTTTGCTGAAATAACGAACATTGCACTTAAACATGTTTGTGAAAAGACCATCGTTCATATCCAATTAATTCATCAAGTTCATAAATGAATCCACAAATTAACAAGAATACACTAAGGATACAACAACTTCAAATCCCACCAGATCACCTAGAATACACTAATACTTGTTGATTTGTGTTTATGTGAATATAATTTAGACACATATCAGTAGATCACACCTTCGTTTTCTCATCATCAGTAATTAGTCACTTGTTATAATAACATGAATATGAACAATAGCAACAAAAAACCTAAAATCTATGCCATAAACACATACATGCAGGGTAAATGATGAACATATCAATCTATTATGTACATGCACTAATATATTCATGTACACACAGAGATATTTAAAATTAGGGTTTTGCCTGAGCTTCTTTGGTAGGGGCTATGGGTTCCCATTGGTCTTTTGAATCTGGGTCGTTGATGGCCGGCCATATTTGAAAACAAAGAACAACATCAAATTGATTAAATTAGTAACGAATTTGAAGAGAATTGAATAATATGAGGTTGAAGAGGAGATTACCAGGATGTTCGATGAAGGTTTGAGCGCTGGGTCTTCCCAATTTCTCAGCCATTACTTAAGCAGGTATGTGAATCAATAAATATACCGATAAGAGCCAAAAAGGAGGAGACGCATTGAATGATCGGCGTAACCGATTAATTGAAGTCGCCGGTATGATTGTAACGAACGCCGGAGAATTGAATGATCGAGGCATCGGCGGTGAAATATAATTAATAAACCGGCGTCTGAAGGTGAGAGAAACTGGAAAATGAAAGGACGCCTGTTGTTTTATAATATAATATAGATATAGATATATATATACTAGTTTTAGAGCCCGTTTCACGCATAGGATAATTCAAATTATAAAATTATAAGTAAAACAAATAATTATATAGCGTATATGAAAAAAATGTATTACATGTATGCTTGTATCTATACAATGTGTACATAAATATATTATTTATATCACAAAATAAATTTTTTAAATAAACTTAATAAAAAAACTGCCCGTGCAAAATCGTATCCGAGAATGTTTCTTTCTATTGAAAAATTTATTCTCCCGTCATATATGTATAATTAAAAGAATTTTGGTTATGAATCAATTTTGAAAATCAGACTTTTCATATGATAGTAGTTCTAACCACTCAGCCTAAATACAAAAGAGGCCTTACCTTTATTGATATATTTATCAACTAGGTTATTTACCCGTGTGTAAAAATATAAAAAAATGTCATATATATGTATATGCTATATATTTTAATGAATTGTAAATTTGTTATTTTTAATAACTTATCATGTTACATTAATTATAAGGTTTACAATGTTGTTTTAATTGAAAAAAAAACATACAAAGGTAAACAGTGTAAAATGACAACTTAAAACATATTTCTAACTTAAACCATAAAACCAAAGAGGCATATTAATAAAAGCTTCATCATCTAAACAATTTATGTGTTATATGCCCAAAAAAAATTTGCAACATTCAAAAAGACATATTAATAAAAACTTCATCATCGTTGTAATTTTAAAAAAAGAA
Source organism: Bidens hawaiensis (assembly GCF_021521415.1). Lineage (NCBI taxonomy): Eukaryota > Viridiplantae > Streptophyta > Magnoliopsida > Asterales > Asteraceae > Bidens > Bidens hawaiensis. The sequence continues at coordinate 138,765 of NW_027495601.1, read as the reverse complement.
ATCATCTTTAACTCCTATAACTAAACGTAACACCAAAACATCCAGAAAAATGGTGTGAAAATGAAAGAATTATTGATGTTTTATATTGTTGAAATCATGTTGAATTATCTTTGGAACTAAATTATAAAAAATTAAATTTACTATAATTAAATAATTCTAAAATTAAATATAATTGAATTCTCTCCAAATAACTGACAATGAAATATCAATATATTAATAAATATATTAATAAAAGTATTGACCGAGCGATATATGATAAACCAACATTTTCAACTAACTTTGTAATAAATATATTAATAGATAAGATGGTAATTTATCATTCTTTCTAAATAGTAAAGAATGCAGGCTCAATGTAGGTGAATAATGCAAGCTCAGTGTATGCTTATATAGTAGTAACTTATGACATTATTTTTGTTAAAGCTTGTAAAAATAGAAAATGACAATAAATGCAACTTTTTTATATGTTCAATGTTATATCCATAAATTAAGGAAACCTTAATGTTTTGACATAATTATAACATTTTAATATAATCTTGATTTTAAATTTAAATATTTACAATGAAATAGAAGTACTTGGAATTCTAAAAATGTGTATGTAATATGTTATCATCATAATAATAGTTTTTTATAGTGATAATTTGTGAAAATCAATCTTAATTAAAATATGTTTAAATTTTGAAATAATTAAAAATAAAAATGTTAATTTGACAAAATTCAGAGAATTTAATACAATGTTGAATTCAAATTCAAATCACATTATGTAATCATTAATTGTTATTTGACTGAAATTTTATTAAAAATATAAAAATTATTTTGAGATTCGAAAAATTTTAATGCGAGATTTTTAACTTTAATTTGAATCGATTTTTTGTGTTAAATAATATTAAATCATAATTATGCTATTATATGCATAACTATGCTTAAATTAATGACCGGTTAAATATAGCGTGGTTCTATTTATGCATAAATTATAGAAGTCGATCGGTTTTAATTTATAGTGACAATTTTGACATACTGAAAAGATTTTAATATAATTTGAATTCAAATTCAGATAACTTTTTTCTAATGATGAAATGGTATTTTAATGAAATTTTAATAAAAATATGGAAAGTATTTTAATGAAAGTGTTTTAAGAAGTAGTAAAATATATCAGAGTTTTATTTGAAGCATGAATTTTGACATAATTAAAAGATTTTAATATAATATTAAATTCAAATTGATATCACATTATGTAGACATTAATTGTAATTTAACTAAAATTTTATTAAAATCTTGAAAGTATTTTAAGATTGGAAAACTTTTAATGCGACATTTTTAACTTCAATTTGTTATGATATTTTTGTGTTAAATAATATTAAATCATAGTTATACTATTATATGCATAACCATGCTTAAATTTAGCACCAGCTAGTTGTAATGAATAATTATGATTAGAATTAGAAAAAGAAAAAAATAATACTGACATATATTAATATGTAGTTCATTTTCTGATGATTGTATAACACAAGGGCATCGAGAAAATCATTTGTGGTAGCTCTGTTGGATGAAGTTCTAACTGACCATTTGTTATCACATTCACTTAAAATAAATATAGTCGATTGTTTTCGATGAACACGCAATTCAGCTAGTAGTTCAACCAATCCATTTGCAAACATACATTTTTATCACATTTTGTTAACAAAACATTAAAAGACGACCACTTTATGATGTTGAATTCGAAGTGTTTGAGGCATCTTTAAACTTGTCACTATTACTTTCCGCAAATTCATTCAGAATTTCGTGCAAAAGTTATTATAATATAAAATATGTAAAACCTACCTAAAATATTATAATTCATCATAATACTTACCAGAATTTGGAGTTTAGGATCCTGAATTATTATGTAGAAAGAATTCATCAAATTCAAACAGTTTCAAACAACCTCTATGACAAAACATAAAAAAATAATTAACAATGTATAAACAATATATAGATGAAGATGATAAAAATAAAAAAAATGATTAGAGAAACGGGATTGAATGAATAAAAAATTACTGAATAAACCATAAATACTATATAAACAACAAATCGATTAAAGAAGTGAGATTTAATGAACAAAACCTAAATTACAAAGAAACAGACAATGAAAATAAAAAAAATTAGAATATGAAAATCTCAGAATAGTGAGAAATGTTTTGACACATGAGAAACGGGAGATGATCTTTATAATTTGATAATAGCTAATATATCCGTGAGAGAAATTGATTGGCGGTAAGTTGGAGAGAGATATATGAAATAGTTGAATGTGGATTAGGGCTTCTTAACAATAGGATTTAAATAAGAGGAATTAAGTGAGTTGACATTTAGTAATTGGAAGGTGGTGACATTGCATCTAGGTGGACACCATAGAATGATGCCACGTGGACAATTTATGTTGCTTTAATATATTAGTAAGATAAGATTTACTACCCATCAAAGGAAAGTAGGATATTAAATTGTAGCAATGAATGTTCTTCAAGAACTATGTTTTTCTGAGCTACATCATGAAAAAAAGATTTTGATAAGTTTCAGATGGCTTATCGACTTTGTCATAATGACAACATAAAAACTAACATGTTAACCCATACAATTTTATGAATATTTTGTTCTAATCACCATTAAAGGAAAAATTAATGTTGACATAAATATTTCAAATTTGATATAAGTTAGAAGCATTGATAGGCATGGGGGGTGGCATTTCGAAAGTGTTCGCAATCTTTTCTTAAATTTTAATAGTTGAGGGAAAAATAGTCAATTTGCTAAATCCCAAACCTTTTGATTATTTCAAAAAATGCCCTTAAAAATAAATTTGAAACCTGAATCATGTTTAAAATAATAACTTTCATACTTTTGACATTTTAAAGTCAACACTTTGAACCCATGACAAATGTGATGATAAATCTATTTTGCATTCTCAAACTTTTAAAAATACTCAAAATTTTTATTTTTGACCCGTAACAAATTTTGACATAAATGTAGTTAATTTGTATCAAACAATCTATTTATCAATTTTTGACCCATAAAATCAAATTTAACTTCCACAAAAACCCGAAACAATTTTCATTTGAGAAACATGATTTTTTGTTGATTTTTGGAATTCACCAAGTATTTTGAAATATATAGTAAAATAATATGTTAATATATATATTTATAAAATAATATGTTAATATATTATATAAATATAGTGTAAAAGAAAAGTGAATAATTATTGATTTATTACATATATTAAAGTATATTAGTTTTAGGGGGAAAAAAATTATAAGAATTAACCAAAACATAAGAAGTGTCCTTATTTATTTTACTTTATTAGAATATAGGTAGATTAATATTGTTTTGTTATTCGTAATAAAATGTTTTTGAAAAATATTCGCTTTATATATAGAATATACCAAACAGTATATATGTAAACCCATAATACGTTAATAAATTTAACAAATTAATATACAAACATTAATTTGTGTCTTTAGAATATCATCTATTTAAATGGCATTGACAAGTCGTAAATGCTCTTTTAATTACTTAATTAAATTAGTTTAATTATTTATTTTTGTTACACGGAAATGTTTACTTGGAAAAGGGTTATAAAATATTGTGTTAGCGTAAAAGTCTTAAATTCAATCTAACGCCAAACTCAAAAAGAGTATTAAAATCTATATCGTGTTAATAATTATAGGCTCCTATCGCAAAGTTTACTTTTTGATTTAAGCATTCGTTTTCCCTTTGCTATTCGTCAATTCAGGTTTGAACCTCTTTACAACTTATGTGTACGGATTGGATTTCCATTACTTCGTAATAGAGAATTTTAATTCGTTATTTAAATTTCTTTTGTGAATAGAATGTATTTATTGTATATACAAATAGTTATATATATAGATCTATTGAATTATTAAAGCATTGGAAAATTGATTGCGTCTCACCAAAAGGTGACACGCTGAAAAAGTGATTGCGGCGCAATGAAAGTGACGTGCTAAAAATGTGTATGTGACCAAGTGACCAAGTGAATGTGAATTATTGAAAATGTATGTATATTAAGTGATTGATGATGTTCGGTTTATTTGTGCATATATTAACTTGTTAATTTAGTCGTTTTACTAGTTTAGTTTAGAAACTTTGGTACTTCATACGTGGTTATTGTGTTTCAGGTCACAGGTACTTAATGCGCTTAATTTGGACCTGTACGAGCACGTAATGAAGACCCGGGATGTCCAGCATGCGAAACGAGGCACTTAAATGGACTTGCTGACTGAAGAGACCCATCGCGTAGCGCGATGGGGTGCTGAAGGTGGGGCATCGCGCTATGCGATGCCCTGTAAATGAGACTGCGTTGGCTTTTGGTCCATCGCGTAGCGCGATTGACCTGGGGAGGAGACCATCACGCTACGCGATGGTCCCCAGAATCGTGAAAGTTAGGGTTTTATTATATAACACATTGGGAGGACCCTAGACGCTATTCTACACCTTCCAGGCGATTTTCAGAGCAGAAAGGAGAGCCACCATCACTTCCAATCATCTCTAAGCATCATACATGTCCTACCATATCATAACCGAAGCCCGAGAGATGCCGATGTGCGGCTAGTTCCTTCGAGTCATGCCCGGGATGTAGAGTATTGTATCTTTCAGTTTTTCTCATGTATTAAGAACGAATTGATTGTAACTATCTTTGATGTTAATCTATGAGTATTGATGTCTAGTATAATTGTGCACAACGTCAGTTTAGGTTTATTTCGATCAAAACGAGTGTGCCAGTTGCTATGAAAATTGCTTGTAGGATTGTTTTGACCTGTTAATTGCAAGAAAGTATACGTTTGCCCTTAGTTGAGTCACACTGGCAGGGACCCTTTGATAACCAGTGCCGTGTTAGCGAGCGTGGATGCCTAAGGTTTAACCGGTTAGTCAGTCTGTAGTTGATACATGATAGTTTATCTGTTAAGTTGCATGAGTTTGCTGTTAGGTTACGTACTTGGATTCCCGGGTGTGATTTGCTTTGTTTGATTGATTGAATACTTGATTACTTGTTTGTTTACTATAAAACCAAACTGTTTGCTAGTGTGATTAGCACTGTATTTGAACTACTTCATAATGTTAGGAATCAGTTTCACTGCACACTGACCACATACTCCTCGTGGTTCGACACCCTACTTACCCTGACTAGCTTAAGGTGATTAGGAACACTGAATTAATAGTTTTTGACTAGATAGCGACAGTCTAGCATCAAAATGGCGCCGTTGCCGGAGAGTTAGTGCGCTTAGTGTTTTTGTGTTAATTGATTTCTTAGTATTAATTTAGTTTAAATTAGCTTTTGTTTTTTATTTTAGTTTAGTTTTATTTTCCCATTTTACACGGGGTGTGTTATTTGTGCAAGTAACAGGTTTATGCACACCCGGGATTCAGGGAGACGGTCCCCACTGATTTACGAGCCAGAGATTGAACGTTTAGCTCGGCAGAACGGAGCTCAGATCAGACAGCCAAATATGGAAGGTCAGAACCAGAACCAAAACCAAAACCAAAACCAAGACCTACCACCCGAAATTAATGTTTTCCAACCCGAACCAAACCCACCGAATAATCAAAACCCACTAAAGAATGACCTACCACCACCAATACACACCAATCAACAACCCCAAAATTCAGCCCGACACTCCAGAAACCGAAACCGAAACCATGACAGACCCGGGCCATCAGCCCCGAACAATACCCCTCGTCACCGACAGCCGATTATTCAAGATGTTGACCATGTCAGTATTCATACTGAAGACGATGAAGAGGGAGATGAGGAGGAATTTGTGCCGAGAAATGACAATGCGGGTTTGCGTGTTGAAGAGGTTGAGGAACCGGTCAGGGTGAGAGGTAACAGGTGGAGGAACATGAATCTAGACCGAGGTGGTATAGGAAGATATCAGGAGGAACAGAGACAGCCGATTCAGGTTAATCGGGGAGGTTTTGAGTAACCGAGGGCCAGGCAAAGGAATTACAGGCCTCCGGTTCAAGGTGTTAACAGTCGGTTCAGACCGGCTATTTCAGATGGTGCATCACCGATTGTCCCACTGGTGTGTGTTCAGGGACAGCTGACATTTAAATCCCGTCCGTCCTACATCAACATAGTTCCCCATTTTCACGGACTGGGATCAGAAGACTCGTATTCACACTTGTCAGATTTTTCAACTATATGTGGGTCTATTGGTGATGGTACTTATGATCAGGATGAGGTTCGGTTGCAGTTGTTCCAGTTTTCATTAAAAGACAAGGCAAAAAATTGGTTCAACTCGCTACCGATGCACAGTATTGAGAACTGGGCCGAGATGCAGCAGGTTTTCCTTAACGAGTATTATTCGCAGTCGAAGACTAATGAAGCCCGGATGGAGATTCGACATTTTTCACAGTCACCGGGTGAGTTATTTCATGAGGCATTTATTCGTTATAAGGAGATGATCAGGAAATGCCCGCACCACCAGATTGAGTTGTGGAGTTAGTGAAGTGTTTTGTTGATGGGTTGACTTACGAAGAAAGAAAGTATTTGAAATCGTCATGTAATGGGATGTTGTTGAACCAACCAGAAGAGGATGATTGGGATTTCCTTGAGTTTATGTGTGAGGATTCCAAGTCAGAAGTAGCAGCTGAACGAAGACGAAAAGTCGTGGTTACCCGAATAGTTAAATCAGCTTCGAGCGAGTCAGTCAGAATTGCAGAATTGGAACGCGAACTCGCGAGTTATCGGAAAGAGAAGAAGAAAGAGGTTGGTAAAGTCGGGGTTAAATTCCCGGTTTGTTCATATTGTGACGAGTTGGGGCATAAGGTTGAAGATTGCCCCGGGGTTGATGATGACTAGTATACAGATGAGGAGGAAGTCAGTTATGCATACGGGGAGTCCAAGGGCCAAGGGTTCAATTCGAACACTTATCACCCGGGCCTAAGGAATCACCCGAATTTCAAATATGGGAACGCGTCGAATCAATCGAACCCGAACTTTCAGGGGTCCAGTCAGAACCAACAGCAGAACAACTATCGTTAGGGTGGTTCAAACAGTCAGTATAACAGTCGGGGATATAACAGAGATGGTTACCGGGGTAACAGTTCGTCAGGTAATCAGAATCAGGATCAGCAGAAGGGTAGTTCGGAAAATTCAGAAGAGTCAATACATTCAAAACTCGATGCGTTGTTGAAACTTGTGTCAGATAATCAGAAGGAAACACAGAGACAGTTCGAGTTGAGAGACAAGTCAGTAGAAGTAATGTCTAAGCAGATTGGTCAGCTCGCAGCAAACGTGGCGAGATTTCAGAACGCGGGTCAGCTACCGAGCGATACCATGGTGAACCCGCAACATGCTAGTTCAAGCTCTAAGAAAGGTAATAATGTGCACATCAACGCGGTAAGTCTTTTACCTCATTTTGAAATTACCTGTGTTGAAGTTGAGTCACCACCGCAGGTTGTTGAGGCGGTGGTGAATGATGTTATTGATAAGAATGAATGTGTTGGTCAAAATGAAATGGTTTTCCAAAATGAAGTTAAATTAAAAACTGATGAGTTATCTTTTTGTGAAAACTGCACTTATGAGAAATGTTTAAATAACAAATCGACCAACACGGATGATAAGGAGGTGGAGGATAATACCACCTCAAGTAAATTCCAAGACCCAGGAGTGCCATTTTTATCAACTCAAATTGGTGATTTTAAAACTGATCGGGCACTTCTAGATCTTGGAGCGTGTGTTAGTGTCATGCCCGGCAGTTTATATGATCAGTATGAGTTTGGTCCGTTAGAAAGTGTAAACACCACCGTGGTGTTGGCGAATGAAACTCATACACAAGCCCGGGGCATGGTCACTAATGTAATGGTTCAAGTGGATGAATTTTGCTACCCAGTTGACTTCCTTGTACTTGATTATGCGAATGGTAATATTAAACAATCTGAAGTCATACTGGGTAGGCCGTTCCTAGCCACAGCACATGCAGAAATTGATTGTGCTGAGGGATTTTTGGGCATTAAGTGTGGGAACCGTGTTAAGCGGTTATTATTGTTTGAAAATGCTACTAACCCTCTTGTTGACAAGTGTGTGCCATCGTGCACAAATCATACAAGAGAGGGATGTTTTGTAACTGAGGAACGGGCTGAAAGGTAGCACTGAGAAAAAAAGGTTGAAATGAGAGAGGCGTTAAAATGAAAGATGGAGAGAAACCGACAGCAAGGAAAGGAAGGAAAGGAAAGAAATCGGTGAGTTCTATGGTGACCTCACCGGTTTATGAAACTACTTGAAGCATTCGAAGCATTATCGAGCTGTAGACACACAATTCAGCGCTGACCGGGAGGCAACCCGGGGTTTGTAAGTGTGTTCCTGTGACATTTGAGCCAAAACAAGGTACACCTCAGTACGTATTTATCGATTAAGCAAATAAACGCCTTTTGCGTAGCGAACGAACGATTAACCGAACGGGTCGGGTTATGACCCAAATATCTCTGGGGGGCCATCTATAAGTGATATACGTTTAATACAAGCTAAAACATTAGAAACATGGCCTTAGTTTGATAGCAAACAAGTTAAACGAAAATATGCTCGTTTAACTACCCGCTATAGATTTAAACGCAAAAGATAGTTACAAACCAAGCATTGTATCATCCGTTAAGCCGAAAAAGATTTACCAGACACTTACTTGAAATGTTTTAAGCGATCCGTGAAAATATTTTTGATTTTTACAAACATATAGTATGCTTTTATAATTTTACACAAAACTAGCCGAAAAACACTCGTTTTCGCGCTGTTTAACGCACCCGATAAGTTTTTCCCGCCAAAAACCGAACCCGAACTAAATTTGGACCGGGCTTTTCGTATTTGGGCTGGAGAAACCAGATCATTGGGCAAAAACAGCCCATCATGGGCCCAAAGGGACTTCCGATCGGCAGCCCACCCCCACCCCCACTCTTTTTATAAAACTTGTTTAGGAAGCTTGTTTATCCAATTTGGTTTATAAAAACTGAGCTCCAAGCAGCTGCAAGCTGAAACTCCAGAAAACCTTCAAACCCTAAGGTAAGGAGCTTAAATAAGTAGCTTTTATGCTTGTTTAAACTTGTTTAATACCATAAAAACATGTCTTGGTTACTAAAAATCATTCCTAACCGTGTAAAAATCCTAAAAATGGTCCATAAACATGTTTTGATCATACACATGGTAAGGAACCTGTTTTGATAGTTTTTTTTTTGCCATAAACACGGATTAAAGGGTTGAAACGACGTTTTTACGGTTCAAAAGTTCGTTTTTGTGCACTAGCCGAAACCTTAGTTAAGGGCTGTTATGTTGATGAAATATTGCTTGGTTTGTGATATAGGACTTGTACCTAGCTTTCTTAGAAGCACAGGAACCTGAAAACTTGATTAAAAGGTCGGAAACGAGCCAAACCCGCTAAGGTAATGTCGAAACACTCGCTTACGGGCTATTTAGGTTAAGGTTGTGATGTGCATATTTTTAGGACTTGAAATTTTTCAGGGACATCAGGGACCATGTCAATGAGTCCCTGTTCAAATTTGGTAATTTTTCGACCATCCGAGAATATTTGGCGAATTTATTACCGAATTGGGACGTTTATTTGGGAAAAATAGCTAAAATACTTCAAAAATTATGAAATTTTTCAGGGAACTCAGATTGATGTATTTTTATCACATATGAATTTTGGGATCATTTGCAGAAGTTTAAAGGTGTTTTGTTTATTTGCGTTTGTGTGAATTTTTACAGCCGAATTTGGGCCGAAAAGAATATTGCACGAGCTTTTTACATTCTGGAATTGATATAGGTTGTTTTGGGACATGATTTGAGTATTCAGGAATTTTTGTGGAATTTTTGGAAATTGTTTGGGGTAAACGGACGATTTTCAGGCGAAATATAGCTGATAAAATGAATTTTTATAAATTAATAAATCAGTAAATAAATTCCAGAAATATTTTTATAAAAATCTACATATTTAATTGATAAGTGGTTAAATTTTCATAATTTAATGATTAACGGTTAATTGATTATGCTAATCTGAATATTAAACAAATTCCGTTTTTATAACAACCGGCAAGTTCGCGACTAGTGAACCTGCGGGAAAATCAAAACACACCAAGAGTGATCAAAAATCATATGTTGGACTAATTAAGTGAAAATGAACTTTTCTATGAGAAACCTGGACAATCCGGGTGGATTGTGCGCGTTTCTTCTCAAATCAAACTGAATAAAAGGAAACGGCCCCCCTGGCTAATCCGGGACCCCAGTATGTGATCTTTCTTTATAACTTAATCATGTTATTAACTAATAAATTTACCCAAGCTTATTTTCCCATAACTGCTTTCTGAACGCGTAAACGAGCAACTTGGCCCAGCTGGGAAAACAGGAGTCTGAGCCAAGTTCGGTTTTAAGTATTAGACATTGAACAACATCACAACCTATTGCCATTTTCTGGGCATTCCAGCTACACCCAGATTAGTTATACAGCCCAGTTTAGTATTGAGATTATAATAATATTAAAATATTAATATTATTATAATATTGATTATAGGAACTACTGATAGCGGACTGAACAAACCACGAGTTGATACAAACTTGAATATCTACTAAACCGTGAGTCTTATGACCCCACTTTTAAACTGTTTTACGAACTTTTGGGGTGAAAAGCATGTTTGATTACATATACATACCTGAAACATGTACTGATGTGAATTATCTAAGTGCTAACACACGAAAGTCCCCACGATCACAGTGATTAACTTCAAGCCGGTGGCTTGTGAATAGTACTATTGGTTTTACAAACCCAAACGGAATCGGCTGGGTTGCCGTGTCACATAGCGCCGTTTGCACATGACCATATTTATACAAACAGGCTATGTAGTGTTAGACATAGCTAGCGGGGCATGTTGTGGGAGGAAGGGGAGCCACAGTGGTTGATTGAGCGTGGGAAATGGATGCACGCAGCACATACAATCAAGGCTTCACTGTAGCTTGGCATAATTACATCATTTACATACATACATACTTATTTCATGATTACAAGTGTTAACTTGTGAATACTCATTACTGTTTTCTTGAAACTCGTGAAACTCACCAACTCTAGTAGTTGACCCGTTTTAAACTGCTTTTCAGGTGTACCTAAATCGGAGTAATTTGGTGATCTGTTACTTGCCTGAAGTGTGTGGTCGATGCTATGTGAATAGAAGCACAAGAACCTGAAAACTTAAACTCGGTTAAAAATATCTAAGTGCTAACACACGAAAGTCGGAAACGAGCTTGCTTAGAAGCTCGGTTAAAAATATATAGGACTAGTACCTAGCTTGCTTAGAAGCACAAGAACCTGAAAACTTGATTAAAAGGTCGGAAACGAGCCAAATTTGTGAATTATCTAAGTGCTAACACACGAAAGTCCCCACGATCACAGTGATTAACTTCGAGCCGGTGGCTTGTGAATAGTACTATTGGTTTTACAAACCCAAAAGGAATCGGCCTGGTTGTCGTGTCACATAGCGCCGTTTGCACATGACTATATTTATACAAACAGGCTATGTAGTGTTAGACATAGCTACCGGAGCATGTTGTGGGAGGAGGGGGAGCCACAGTAGTTGATTGAGCGTGGGAAATGGATGCACGCAGCACATACAATCAAGGCTTCACTGTAGCTTAGCATAATTACATCATTTACATACATACATACTTATTTCGTGATTACAAGTGTTAACTTGTGAATACTCATTACTGTTTTCTTGAAACTCGTGAAACTCACCAACTCTAGTAGTTGACCCGTTTTAAACTGCTTTTCAGGTGTACCTAAATCGGAGTAATTTGGTGATCTGTTACTTGCCTGAAGTGTGTGGTCGATGCTATGTGAATAGAAGCAAGGGTGTTAGTACTAAGAATGTTTAGTTAACGAATTAGTTTTGTTTGTACCACCTAGACTATAAAACAATGATAGAATAAAGAAATGTAATATATTGTAAATTAGTTTGTAATGTTTCTTTATAAACAATGTGTTGATACCAGAGGTGTCTGTTACATTCCCGTTTTACGCTTCCGCATTGTGCTAGTCGGGGTGTGACAGTTCCATTTTATTTTCTGTTTGTTGAGTCGTTATTTGAATTTTGTCTCGAGTTCTGTCCAGCAAATCCCAAGTGTGGGGAGGCTTTTGGTGCAGTGTGCGTCTTGGAGGTTCGGTAAGTAATTGGTTAATTTCACGGCTTTCCAGGTAAGTATTGCAAATTCCGACTTCGGAAACATGTTCAGGGTGTTGTCGGGATGTCGAAAAGTGACTGGGTCGGAAAATGCCCGACCCCAATTCGGCAAAAACTTTCTGTTCACTAGGGACCATCGCGCTACGCGATGGCCCTAGACAGTTCACCATCGCGCTACGCGATGGTGGCTGACTAGACACCATCGCGCTACGCGGTGGTGTCTGAACCTAATTCCATATCAATTGGTTCGCGTAGCGCGACGTTGGCTTACCTAACCCATCGTGCTACGCGATGGGTCCTCAGACCTCCGAAAAATTTTTTTTAAAAAAAAAAAAATACATAAATAAAATAAATAATAATATATATAACTAATATAGTATTTATATATTTGTATATTTGTTTGTGTTGCTTTTGGAACTTTGTGGGTGTGTTCACTATAAACCCTCACGAGACCTCACTCGTCCACCTAGGCTACCGGGGGGTTTAAAGGGCTTGTTGCATACGCTAAATGCAACCGTGATTCCTACAAAAGTGAGTTAGGTCTTTTATTATTTTTAATTAATTAACAAAATTTTTTATGAAATTGACTAACTCGGCTCAGTAATGTTTTTATAATATAATAATAATTTTAACTCTCGAAAGACCTAAGTCTTATACTTGTGAGTGGTTTCTTATACATGTCTCGAGATTTGTGCAGATTTGGTTAGACAGTATTGGTCAATGGTGGAGACGTGTGTCACGAGTGTGTTGAGAGTTGTGGGCCGAGTGTAGCATTGCATTGTCATTATTATCAGGTGATTTCGGTTTCATAAACTATTTTGTTATTTTTATTTTATTTTAGTTGTTAGAATTGTAATTGTATAATTTGCTTAAGTCCATCACATTTGTTCTCCGAGTTTTTAACTAGTCAAACTGTCAGTTCAACCCCGTCTCCCAAATGGTTATTAATTGTTTTATTATTATTTTAACAAATGGTTACTAATTGTTTTATTATTATTATTGAAAATTTTTCGTCTGATAGTATCTCGAACAGTATGTAGAAACTTAAGTTATTAACTGTCACTTATTGCTATTAATGCCAAGTTAGAGGTTTTTGGTCATGGTTGGTTTTTCAGCTTCTCGATAGTTTTCCCGACAAATGTTTTTAAAATGAAGGTTGGAAAATGGAATCATTTAGGCCGGGATAACAAGTCAAGGGGACGGGTATACATGTTTCATATCGGTAGCCCATATTTCCAGACATATTATGAGATTAGCCCCTATACTTAATACACATATTATTTAATAGATATAAAACATGTCTCGTCATTTATTGAGGGAAACCGGTATGTTTTACAGAATTAGAATTTGCTTGTCACATGCTTTTCGAGATGTTAATACCACCACCTGTATGGAGATTAGGACTTTAGAAAACCCGTTCCGTACATATTTTCCTCACTAAATAAATTCCTTACCCGACAATATCCCCTAGGAGCCCGTTTGGACCATATTCCTTTTTTGTTCGTTAAAATGAACATTACACACCATTTCAGCCTTGACTTTTATTTTATTTTTACCCGTGTGATGAAATCCAGTTCGTTATCGAGTTGTATGTAAATAGCAGTTGATTTTGTATCTAGTTCGTTTGTATTCGTGAGTCTGTATATTGGTTTGTTTAACTGGGTTTCATCCACCTGAGTCACTAAATAATCCCAACCCGCACCCAAACCTAAGCCTCGGCAAAACCTTAGTCCGAGTTTTTATGCAACCGGTGGTTAATGGGTGGAGATAAGATTGACCTGCAAGCATATTAAGTTGTAACTCATATTAGGTATTTTGAGGGCAAAGACATATACTGTCACATCTTTTGTCAGTCCAGATATTAAACCGAGTGGAGTGTTGATAGTGTGAGGGGTGTGAACATGTATGCCCAAACCGGAAACAAAGTACACTTGTCTGGGCGATTCTATAGTTTTATTGTAGCATTAATTTGATTTGTGGGTTGTTAATCTAGAAAGTGTCAGTTTGGGAAACTGGGTATGGCCTTAAACCTTGCTAGTGTTAATGGTGATAATTGGTTGACCTATGATGGCGGTTAATGTTTACTTTAGAGTTTTACTTGAGGGAAAGCAAAAGATAAGTGTGGAGATGTGATGTTCGGTTTATTTGTGCATATATTAACTTGTTAACTTAGTCGTTTTACTAGTTTAGTTTAGGAACTTTGGTACTTCATACGTGGCTATTGTGTTTCAGGTCACATGTACTTAATGCGTTTAATTTGGATCTGTACGAGCACGTAATGAAGACCCGGGATGCCCAGCACGTGAACCGAGGCACTTAAATGGACTTGCTGAATGAAGAGACCCATCTTGTAGCACGATGGGTGTTGAAGGTGGGGCATCGTGCTACGCGATGCCTTGTAAATGAGACTGCGTTGACTTTTGGTCCATCGCATAGCGTGATGGACCTGGGGAGGAGAGCGTGATGGTCCCCAAAATCGTGAAAGTTAGGGTTTTATTATATAACACATTGGGAGGACCCTAGACGCTATTCTACACCTTCCAGGTGATTTTCAGAGCAGAAAGGAGAGCCACTATCACTTCCAATCATCTCTAAGCATCATACATGTCCTACGATATCATAACCGAAGCCCGAGAGATGCTGATGCGCGACTAGTTCCCTCGAGTCATGCCCGGGATGTAGAGTATTGTATCTTTCAGTTTTTCTCATGTATTAAGAACGAATTGATTTTAACTATCTTTGATGTTAATCTATGAGTATTGATGTCTAGTATGATTGTGCACAACGTCAGTTTAGGTTTATTTCGATCAGAACGAGTGTGCCAGTTGCTATGAAAATTGCTTGTAGGATTGTTTTGACCTGTTAATTGCAAGAAAGTATACGTTTGCCCTTAGTTGAGTCACACTGGCAGGGACCCTTTGATAACCAGTGTCGTGTGTTAGCGAGCGTGGATGCCTAAGGTTTAACCGGTTAGTCAGTCTGTAGTTGACACAGGATAGTTTATCTGTTAAGTTGCATGAGTTTGCTGTTAGGTTACGTACTTGGATTCCCGGGTGTGATTTGCTTTGTTTGATTGATTGAATACTTGATTACTTGTTTGTTTACTATAAAACCAAACTGTTTGCTAGTGTGATCAGCACTGTATTTGAACTACTTCATAATGTTAGGAATCAGTTTCACTGCACACTGACCACATACTCCTCGTGGTTCGACACCCTACTTACCCTGACTAGCTTAAGGAGATTAGGAACACTGAATTAATAGTTTTTGACTAGATAGCGACAGTATAGCATCAATTGATAGCTATTGAGTAGGACATTGCATTATCACTATAGTTGTTGTTCCACTGAGTAAAATTTTACTCAGGCGTGCATATTTCTATTATATGTACGTCAGGTAACAGGGCTATCTGGAAGGATCTGATCGAGGGCTTCAGGGAAAAACTTAAGGACCAAGAGTTTCATAAAAAGAATGATTAAAGTATATTTTATACTAAATTTTTGTATTTATTTTAAAAACGTAATGTTTTATCATTAATGAAAATGATGCATTGAAATATTTGGTAAGATTAATGGTGGCACGTCAGCCCTAGATCAGGGCGGGGTGTTACACGTATTATATAGTATTTACATATCAAATATTTGGTAAGATTAATTTTTAATTTTATGAGATGTTATATAACCTGTTGAAGGGCTATATGGGTTTGGTAAGATTTATACGCGTAAATTTGGGTAACTTGTCTTCATTTACAATCATCAGTGGTAGGGTTTTTATATATGTGCATCGGTTGTAGGGTTTAATAGAATTCTATATATCTCCTTCCTCTCCGATCTCGAAAGATTTGAAAACATGGACAAGCTCCATGAGTCTCTTCTTGTCCAAATCCTGAGTAGACTCGACGACTCATCCAATGTTGCTCACTGTCGAGTCGCTTCCAAGGCTTTTGATGCTGTATTTCCAGGCCTTCGATCGATTAACCTTTGGTACGAATGCATCAACTCAAGGTCTAGGGATTCGACTTCTATCAAGAAGATTTTTCTCGATCTTATTCTAAAACTGAAAACTGTTGAATCGATGAGTATCATGGACATCTTAGGTGACCATGATTTCATGCTCATGGATTTTTCTAAGGACTGGATGCCTAGGGTTGCCGGATCATTAAAATCACTCATTGTGCATGGTTTTGGTGAATATAATTCGGGGATTTAAATCGAATGTTTTGCTGCTGATTTCTGCATATTGTAAGTTCATTTGTATATGTTTATTCAGCTACATATGTAATATATCATGATTCTTAGCTGGTTAGGTAATTATGCAATGGCATTTTGTTTCCTTTGATACAGCCATACAGCTCATAATGTTGTCACCTTAAAGCTGACCTATGCATGCAATCTTTGTATGCGCAATTTGAATCCAATGCCAATGCTAACAAGTTTCACACTTTACCAAATGTATATAGATGACGAAATCCTAAACGAGTTGAATACGTGCTTTCCTAATCTTCAAGTTCTTAACTTGTACGTTGGAGGACTTAAAGATCCCAAGATCCACCATCTCAACCTCCAAGCCTGCCATTGGGATCTATTTAATGATCATCCAATATCATCTTTGACTCTAATCACCCTCAACCTCATCACACTCAAATTTGAACGCCGCTATTCTGCTGCAATTCACATTGAAGCTCCAATGTTATCGCACTTTCATCTTCGCTTTAATTTCATCGATCAAGCAGGCACATTATTCACCTTCACAAAGTTTAAGAATTTAAAAACACTTTTTTTGGACTCTTTCTATATTTGCTCATTACTTTCAGAATTCCCAATCACAAGAACATTAGAAACTCTGACATTGCATTCACGAAGCTATTCACGAATCGATAGACTAGGATACGACCATGATTCAAAACTGACCCTATCGAAGGAGTTTATGCTTTTCCCAATGTGAGTTCCCTGCGTTTTAATCCAGGTGCTTTTTCTATATTAGAAGATTGTATAAACCTAGAAGGTTACGAGATATTGGATTAATGCATTGGCTTGTCGGAGATATTGTTGCTCATCCATAGTGATGTTAATGATACTAGATTAGAAAGTTTCGTGTCAAAGGGCATGGCTCGTCGGCCTTGGTTGAAGTGGAGATGAGGAAGATGGAACTAACATTGGGAAGATTCATGGATAACAGATTGTATACCAAGTTAAGCCTACAAAGTATATGAGAAGCGCAACTGTGATGAGGTAAGATTGATTAAATGCTGTTTATAATCCTTTATATTGATGCAGGGTTTTTAACAAGTTTATTTTTTTCTAGACTCGCATGTGTTTAAAAACTGTAACAAATCTATGAATATGATAGCTCTAAATATCAGACTTTTGAGAATATATAAGCTTTGTTACATTAATATTATAGTCATGTTTAAGTTGAGCATCTTTGAAATTAACTTTTTTTAGATATAGACAAAGGAAACCAATTTCATATTATATATTGGGATATGGATTCTCCTTTTCACAAAACAAATTAAGCTATTTGAAATTGTTGTGAATAGGTTATGTGCCAATCAAATTTTCAGATAATAATGTGGACATGTGGGTACATCAGAAGCATGTTCTGTGTCTTCAGTTGTTTATGTATGTTGTTTTAGCTAGTGTTTACATGATGTTTATATATGATGTTTTTCTCTCTATTGTCATGATGATATACGAGTCACTCTTTCTTGCATCAAAATTTATGTTAATGTTTTTGTATGTTGTACATGATATGGGAGTTAGTAAATTTAGTTAATATAGTTGATTTCTGTATATGATACATGAGTCAGCGAATTCTTATTTCATGATTAATATGATGTTTTGGTGATGGATGCATCAATTATAGTGATGGATGCATCACTATAACTCTAAATTTCTAGTGGCTGTTAGTCAGTTGGTGTTTTTCATTTGCCTAATTTTTGTTTGTTATTGACTTGTTATTTACTATTTGCTTTTGATGTTAACAATTAAATGCATAAACCTGTTTTTATATTCTGTTGATGTTTAATGTTTTTTATGTTAAAATGATTGATGGATCTTTTAAAACTTTGACATCTATAACTCTATATTTTCGTCTTTTTAATACTATTTGATATTTTTTATGTCCACTGTTTGATGGATTTTTCAAAATTTGGCGTTTATAACTCTTTATTTTTTTTCTGGGTTTCATTGTTTTTATAAATATTCAATGTGCTAAATATGTTTATTAAAATAATTATCCAACTTTTTAGATATAAACAAGGGAAACCAAATTCATATTATATATTGGGATATGGATTCTCCTATTCATAGAACAAATAAAGCTATTTGAAATTGTTGTGAATAGGTTATGTGCCAATCAAATTTTCAGATAATAATGTGGACATGTGGGTACATCAGAAGTATGTTCTGTGTCTTCAGTTGTTTACGTATGTTGTTTTAGTTAGTGTTTACATAATGTTTATGTATGATGTTTTTATCTCTGTTGTCATGATGATAACGAGCCACTCTTTCTTGCATCAAAATTTATGTTAATGTTTTTGTATGTTGTACATGATATGGGAGTTAGTAAGTTTAATTAATATAGTTGATTTCTGTACATGATACATGAGTCAGCAAATTCTTTTATTTATACACATTTTTTTGTGTTACATATTTGATGATTATGTATGATGTTTTGGTGATGGATGCATCAATTATACTGATGGATGCATCACTATAACTCTAAATTTCTAGCGGCTATTGGTCAGTTGGTGTTTTTCATTTGCCTAATTTTTGTTTGTTTTTGACTTGTTATTTACTATTTGCTTTTGATGTTAACAATTAAATGCATAAACCTGTTTTTATATTCTGTTGATGTTTAATGTTTTTTATGTTAAAATGTTTGATGGATCTTTTAAAACTTTGACATCTTTTAAAACATTTACATCAATTAGTTTAGGTTTTAATGTTTTTTATCTGCTATTTTATTTTTATAATAAAATTTCTAGTGGCTGTTGGTCAGTTGGTGTTTTTCATTTGCCTAATTTTAGTTTGTTTTTGACTTGTTATTTATTATTTGCTTTTGATGTTAACAATTAAATGCATAAACCTGTTTTTATATTCTGTTGATGTTTAATGTTTTTTTATGTTAAAATGTTTGATGGATCTTTTAAAACTTCGGCATCTATAACTCTATATTTCCATCTTCCTAATACTAGTTGATGTTTTTTATGTCCACTGTTTGATGGATTTTTCAAAATTTGACGTTTATAACTCCATATTTCCCTCTTTCTAATATTTGAGAAGAAATAACAAAACTTTTGATGCGATTAGGACAGGTTCGGGCCCTGACCCAGTTTCGAGGACAACGCCTAATGGAGCGGGGCCTGTGTTGGTTTCGTAAGCCTTTTGTTGGCCCGGTTTATTATTTGAAAAGTCCAAAGGACAGACGGGTGTAGGGTGGCCAGACCGAAGCCCGGCCCGATTTAGATTTCTTGCTTAATAATTTACTAACCCTAGTTCAATATCTATATAAACCACATCATGTACTTGTAATCGTTGTCACTCAATAAAGAAATATCTAGTTGCCACCCTTGGGCGTAGGTCAGTTTCGACCGAACCACGTTAAATCCTCATGTTCGTTTATTGCTTTCGCGTGCGTGTTCAGTTTCGTGTGTGTGTTTAATCCTAACAAGTGGTATCAAGAGCTTAGGTTCAGATCACACGAAGAACACGAGAACCAGCTTCATCGTCGCCGCTTAAGTGGATTGCAGGTTGCGATCCCGTAGCTGCCGCCGTTGGGTTTCGCGACTATGCAGGTACCGGCAGTTCCTCCGCTGCTAGGATAGATGTCGCCGACCAGTGGTTTGTTTCAGGTTATGTTATTTTTATGAAAGCAAATTTATTATAGAATCACT
This sequence comes from Bidens hawaiensis, assembly GCF_021521415.1. Lineage (NCBI taxonomy): Eukaryota > Viridiplantae > Streptophyta > Magnoliopsida > Asterales > Asteraceae > Bidens > Bidens hawaiensis. The sequence goes on along the minus strand of NW_027495601.1, from coordinate 118,667 downwards.
GCCGTTTATTATTGCCGCAAGAGATTATGACGAGATAAAAAAGAAAACCTCGTGACCCAGGAATGTGGTTTCCTATTTAGTGGGAAACCTAGCTTTTTGTTTGGACCACACATAGGGCAGGAGGCCCACTTGGTTTTAGTTGTAAAATTATTTTTTTTAAGACAAGCATTTGAAAGTCACTAAGGGTTTTTTTTTGTTTAGGATTTTGCCAAGTAATAATATATATTGGTGTTATATATATTTTTTGTGGAGATCCTATCTTGCGAAGAATGGGTCAAGAATAGTTATATCAAGATCCTATTTTTGTTGAAGAACCGTTGTCAATCAGAAGAAGCGTTAAAGAAACCAAAACCAATGCCAACCATGTTTATCAGGTTTTATCGTTTTAGTTTAAAAGTTTTCGTTTCTGATTTTTAGTTCGTTATTCTGCTGCGATTAAAATAGGTTGATTATTTAACAGAGTTCAGTAGAACAACCGTTAAGTTCAGGCCCGTGCCATTGCTGTGTTTGTCTCTGTTTTTATCCAGGTTTTCGTTTTAGTCATTGTAATGGCAGAAGACGAAAAGGTTTCGATACAGAAGTTTGATGGACAGAATGGTTGGTGGAAGATGCAGATTGAGGTGCTACTTTGTTAGAAAGACTTGGATGTAGTGCTTGAGAATGAAAAACCAGAAAAGTTGTCAGATGAAGATTAGAAGAAGTTAGACAAGAAAGCTAGGGCTTGTATTACTCTGTCGTTGTCGGAAGATGTGGCGTTTAACATCATGAAAGAAACCATAGCACGTGATATGATGGAGGCACTATCCAACATGTATGAGAAGCCTTCGGCAGCGAATAAAGTCTATCTTATCCGAGAGCTAGTGACAACAAGAATGAAAGAGGGTGGTTCAGTTACAACGCATATCAATAATCTTAATTCGATCCTGTCCCGCTTAGTGTCAGTTGACATTAAGTTTGATGATGAAGCTCAAGGTCTTTTATTATTATCCTCTTTACCCGACAGTTGGTCGCAAACAGTGACTGCGGTTTGTAGTTCGTCTACAAAAATTACTTTTAATGGGATTCGGGACCTGATTCTGGGAGAAGATTCAAGATGCAGAAGTTCAGGTGAATCATCAGGAAATATGTTAGTTAGAGAAGGTAGAGGTAGAGGAAAACAACGGGGCAGTGGGAGCAGGAAGAGGAGTCAGTCTAAGACTCGTAAAGATATTGAATGCTGGGGTTGTAAAGAGAAAGAACACTTCAGGAATCAGTGTCCGAATGGTAAGAAAGAGGTGAACGTTACAAAAAACTACACAGATGACGGGGTCAGTAGTGATGAGGCTTTGGTTTGCAGTGTTGAGAGTAACGTTGATGCTTGGGTGATGGATTCTGGTGCATCATTTCATGCCACCCACTGTAGTGAAACGATGAAGAATCTTAACTTTGGGGATTTTGGAAAGGTTCGACTTGCGAACGATGATATTTTAGAGGTTACAGGTATGGGAGATATTGATTTGATAACTTCAGCCGGTACTTCTTGGACTTTGAAAGACGTGAGGGTTATTCCAGGTTTGAAGAAACATTTGATTTCAGTTGGACAGTTGGATGACCAGGGGCACGATGTTAAGTTCGGGAATGGGTAGTGGAAGGTAATCGAAGGGAATCTCGTTGTTGCTCGTGGCAAGAAAAGGGGATCGTTATATATGGTTGACGTATCACTGGAAGGAGTTGATCCAGTTCCGATGAAAGACAAAAGTCCGGTTCATAGAATCTCGTGGGCAGAAGAAGGTTCGTTTTGCAAGTTACAAACCCAAAGCCAAAGTGAAGATTCAGGATGAACGAGTTAGGAAGGTTAAATCAGTTGGGGAACATCGTGACAGTGAGAGCACAGGTCGTGTTTCAGTTATAGTTCCAGATCGACAGTGAATTAAGAAAACCAGTATTCCAGCTATAAAAGTCTTTCCAGTGAATTACTTGCTGAATATGGAGAGTGTTTGTTCTCAGGTTATCTCAGGATCGAGTAGTTCGTTACAGTGGGAGCCGGTAGGGACAGAGAATGGGTCAGGGGCAGGTTTAGCCGTGACTGACATGTTGGAGCTTTGGGGAGCTTCAATGGGCCTTCATGTTCATTGATGAGAAGTCGGTGGCAACTAGTAGATGTTTAATGTTCATATTACAGAAGTACAATCAGGAGTGCAGACGAGAGTGCTCAAGGCCTCCGAGTGGGAGATTGTTGGGTCCGTAGGCCTTTTGTTGGCCCGCTTTATTATTTGAAGTCCAAAGGGCAGACGAGTGTAAGGTGGCCAGACCGAAGCCCGGCCCGATTTAGATTTCTTGCTTAATAATTTACTAACCCTAGTTTAATATCTATATAAACCACATCATGTACTTGTAATCATTGTCACTTAATAAAGAAATATCTAGTTGCCACCTGTGGACGTAGGTCAGTTTAGACCGAACCACGTTAAATCCTCGTGTTCGTTTATTGCTTTCGCGTGCGTGTTCAGTTTCGTGTGTGTGTTTAATCCTAACAGCCTGTTTGGGATGCAGGAAGCAGTAGCACCCCAATTGAAGGCCCAGGTTGAGGCTGCACATCCTGACTTGGGTTGCAAGCTGGAATCGTGATTAATCTTTTATTTAATTAGTATATCTTTTATTTCTGCATGTTTATCTAGTTTTGAACTTCGTATTTTATTTGGTTTCTTATTCCTAGTTTGGTGCCTGAATTTTGGGTTAGGTTTAGTGTAAATAGTTGGTATTTTGGTTGTAAAAGACAGTTTTGATTTTTCTGAATTTTAATTAAAAGCCGATTCCAGTTCGTTCTTGTGTTCGGTTGATTCAACTCGGTTGCGAATTGCATCAATTGGTATCAAAACAAGGAGATCAACTATGGCAGACCGTGGAAGACGTGTTCATCGACAAGATCGTAGAAACGCCGACCGAGGCAACGAAGACTATCGACGCGATCCACATGACATCGAAGAGATTGCTCGACTGCAAGATAGGGTCCGGGATCTGGAATTGCGGTATGAGCCACGCTTCGGTGAAGATACAGATACAGACAGGGACATCTGGGATGACGGAGCCGGGTATCATGAGTTCAACCCTTTTGCTTTACAGAAGTAGGGGAATCCATTCGACCATCGGGAAACCCAGGCAGATCCTCTATGCAACTTAAGGATCAAGATCGAACTACCTGAGTTCGATGGCAAGATGCAACCTGATGAATTTCTGGACTGGCTACATACGGTCGAGATAATTTTTAACCTTCGGGACATTGCTGACAAGTTTAAGGTAAAACTCGTGGCTATAAAACTTCGCAAGTATGCTTTATTATGGTGGGAACATGTAAAGAAAAAAAGGTCTCAGGAGGGGCGATCTCGGGTCACAACTTGGGAGAAGATGAGGAAATTGTTACGTGGAAAATTTTTGCCACCCAATTATCGCCAAGAGGCTTTTCTGGATTATCATAATCTCACCCAACAGTCAACAACTGTTGAGGAATTGATTGCTGAGTTTGACAGGTTAAGGATGCGATGCGGTGCGGATGAAGAAGAAGAACAAGTCATCGCTCGGTTTCTCGGGGCCCTGCGACCAGAAGTAGCTGATGTCGTCCAGTTACAACCTTACTAGAGCTATGATGATGTGTGTCAATTGGTCTTGAAAGTAGAGAAACAACTCAGATCCAAAGGAAAATTAGCTGGGAAGACCATCCCAGTGAAATCCGAGGTGTCGCGCAGCCCAATCAAAGTCGAGGCACCCCGACCCACAACTAACACCCCGATGGGTAGCCGGCCTAGTCCTGGCAAGTCCGAACATGCAGTTATCAATCCAACAAGACCCTCCCGTGCCCCACGATGTTTTAAATGTGGAGGGTTATGACATTTTGCGCGTGAATGCGTCAACACTCAGTTAGTCACACTTATAGAAGATTCACCGCCAGTGTATGATACCGAGGATGATCAAGCTGGGAACGAACAACCAGAAATTATTTATCCTGACAAAGGCGTGGCCTTAATTGCTCAGCGGGTACTTAGTGTTGCACTCGATAAGACCGTAAATGACACCCTCTGGCTCTGTAATAACATCTTTCGAACTTGTTGCACCACCAAGGGTAAATATTTTTCGGAGTTGTGGAAGGCGTGTCGTATCGCTCCAACATTGGGCCACTCTCTTCAGAATGGCTTTTTGTTTAAAGGAACACGGTTAGGCGTACCTAAGTGTTCGCTGTGAGATTCGATTATTCTTGAAGGACATCAGGGAGCTTTAGCGGGTCACTTTGGTCAGGATAAAACCCTCAAGTTAATCAAGGAGCGGTTTTTTTTGGCCAAAGATGGGAGGGGATGTGAACCGAATAGTGGACCGGTGCCATACTTGCCATATTGCAAAGACTCATCGTTCAAATGCAGGTTTATACACGCCCTTACCGGTACTCGAGGGATCGTGGGAGGATGTCAGTCTTGATTTTGTTGTTGGCCTGCCACGAACACAACGGCAGAAGGATTCCATAATGGTTGTAGTAGATCATTTTTCCAAGATGGCTCATTTTATACCTTGTGCTAAAACTTATGACGCGAGCCAAATAGCACAGTTGTATTTTGTGGAGGTTGTCCGTTTGCATGGTATTCCCAGGTCTTTGACTTCTGATCGGGATGTTAAATTTGTGGGGCATTTCTGGAGAATGTTATGGAAGAAGCTGGGATCCAGTATTAACTTTAGCAGCACCCACCATCCCCAGAGTGAGGGACAAACAGAAGTAACAAATAGGAGTTCGGGAAATTTATTGCGTAGCTTGGTGGGGTCTAATCCAAAACAGTGGGATCTTGTGTTGGCTCAGGCGGAATTTGCATACAATAGGTCCTCTCATCGTTCTACGGGGATGAGTCCATTTTTAGTTGTGTACGGTCGGAATCCATTTAGCCCATTAGATCTTGCACCCTCTCCTGCTGTTGAGCATTATAGTGTTGAGGGCGACGAACTGGACACGCAAATTAAACTTATTCATGAACAGGTTCGGAACGCAATTATCAATAACAACATTGTGTCAAAGGCGCGCTAATGAGAAGAGGAAGCGGGTGGTTTTCCAGACAGGAGACTTAGTATGGGTACATCTTAGCAACAACCGATTTCCAGGAGGGAAGGCAAGTAAGTTAAACCCACGGGCAAATGGACCTTTTCGAGTGTTGGAACGTATCAACGATAATGCTTACAAAATCGAATTGCCTGGTCATTATAATGTTTCAGCCACGTTTAATGTTGTTGATTTTTCTCCTTTTGTTGCTGAGCTGGATGACCCGTTTGACTTGAGGACGAGTCCTTTCGAAGAGGGGGGAGGGTGATGCGATTAGGACAGGTTCGGGCCCTGACCCAGTTTCGGGGCCAACGCCTAATGGAGCGGGGCCTGTTTGGGATGCAGGAAGCAGTAGCGGCCCAATTGAAGGCCCAGGTTGAGGCTGAACAGCTTGACTTGGGTTGCAAGCTGGAATCGTGATTAATCTTTTATTTAATTAGTTCATCTTTTATTTCTGCATGTTTATCTAGTTTTGAACTTCGTATTTTATTTGGTTTCTTATTCCTAGTTTGGTGCCTGAATTTTGGGTTAGGTTTAGTTTAAATAGTTGGTATTTTGATTGTAAAAGACAGTTTTGATTTTTCTGAATTTTATTTAAAAGCCTTTTCCAGTTCGTTCTTGTGTTCGGTTGATTCAACTCGGTTGCGAATTGCATCACTTTTAATATAAAATCCACATGCAAAGTTTGGAATCCTAACGGTTAAATTTGGAATCTTTATTTATCTTGAGTCGTTGATCAGTTGGTTTTTTGTGTTTGGCATGTTGCATTTATTCTTATGCATTAGGGTTTCTATTGATATCGCAACCTCATAATTGGGCAATAAGAAGAGTTCATGGAATGATGTTGATTTCATTAGGCATTAAGAAGGTGATCTTGAAGCTGTTGGCTTGTTTTTTTTACTGAATCTGTAGGTTTGCTACTTGGCTTTAGCCATAGTTATTACATCATCTTATTTTTAATTATCCATATTTGAAATAGTAATAGTTTTGTATTGCAGTCTGATTCCTGTGTTGTTTGGTACATTTGTTTTTAATAATATATGCCAAGTTTGTGGGTGACCACTTTTCACCTTAATTTCATAATCAATCAGGTGTTTCAGTTATACATAACCATATAATTACCAGTACCTAAAGTGTGTATGTTTTCTTTTAATTGATTGGCCCTGGTATGGCTCCATGCATTCCATCTAATACTTGCTCAAAAGGAATTATATGTTGCAGTATCATTTAAGTGTTAACTAAGATTTGTGACATACTGTATTATTTGAATTCTAGAAAAACAAGTACGATTTATTTATTTTTTTCATTAATCTTAATACTCTTAATACATACTGAAATGAGAAGCCAAGTATTTTAAAGGTGGTTTGTTGTGGAGAAGGCTACCAATATTAGTTGGTTTTTGACATCCACCACAAAAGCATTGTGATGAATAATTTGATAAAATCCGACAAATCAGCCCTCTATTTGCTTAATCAGGTAAATGTGAAAGCGGTTTCTTACTTTTCATTAGAAATCACTTCTTATGTGTCTGAGAAAAAAAACCCATTCATGAATGTCCGATTCGTTTATTAAATAAACGAACTTCCCTTCGGACAGTTATGAACGCTTATAGTCCTAAACCTTTGTAACTGTTTACATATTGAAAACCGCATGTTAAGGTTATTGTTCAGTTTTAGTATTTTCAACCATCATATAATATGATTTTGTTGTTATTTTTATAATCATAGGTTGTTTTAGGATATGTTACTACTCATTTGCATAAAGCCATTGGATTTTCTCATTTTTATTGCATTTGTGCTTTCACAAAGAATGTGTTTCCGTTTGATCTTTAAATGACTATGAAGGATCCAAATTTTAGGGGCATTACATTACACCTCACAAAACCCTTAATTTGTACTTGCACTTGTAGTTTTTAGCCTTTGTGAACCAAATTCCTTTTGGGTAAATATTTATTACAATTTATATTTGACATAATTACCACAAACTTGCTATTGTAAATATGGCAGAAATGTAGAGGTGTTGGTTATTATTGAATTGAAGAAGAATGCTTCGATTATTGTTTTGGTTGTATGTGTTTATGTTTATGCTAATTGTGACCATCATGAGGATCTTAGCATCAGAAGTCAAAAGGAATTTTTATTGTTATAACATATTAATGTAAAACAACACATTACATGTGAAGACTCGCTTAATTAGATAATTAACCTAACGTGACATGTTACATAGTAAAATATTGATAAGATCCATTAAGACCATGTGCAGTGGTTCCCACCACCTAGGGGTGTTATACGACATGTGACATACGTGCCATAAAAGGGGATTTATACGAACAGTGGTGTAGCGGTATTTCCCACACCAAATAACCCCCATTGCAATCATTACTAAATTATTAATTTTCTAATTTTTTTAATAAAAATATAAGAAATAATATTTCATTAAATAATAAAAGTTACATTAAAATTGGAAAAACCACAATAAAATAAACTAAAATCAAAAATCAAAATACTAAAAAGAAAACATGAGTCTTTTTGGCGGGAATTGGGCGTGATGTATATTGGCCAAAACCGAACTTCGGGTTGTTGAATGGATTCATGCTTCTTTTTTAAGCTTTGAGTAGAGAATGAGAAAGAGTTATGGGTTGTGTTAAAAATTATTTGGGTTGATTGTCTTTAAATAGAGATTGATTTGGGTAAACTATTTTATTCTATTTTTTTTTTGTAGATATAGTTGTTGCCAACGCTCTTTTTGTTGGAAAGGCAAATAGGGAGAGCATTATACACAAAACGCCGAGGGGTTGACTGACGTTATAGGGCGCTATACACCTACAAAACATCTCACTACATGGAGTCTAAGTCCCAAAAATAGACCTATCAACTGACATATGTCAGTAACGCATAAATGACTTGTTTTAACCTAATAAGACTCGTCATGTGAAGCAGCACATTATATAAAAGATTAAAATCAAATATGACTTGAACACCAAGGAGGTTATTCACCCACCAGGAGGGCCTATACGACTCGACTCGTATAGGTGTAGTGTCACGTCATTTTCGGTCAGAGTGTTAGCTTTCATTTATTTGTATCGTATAGCTCCTATACGAGCCGTATAGGGCTATACGACTCGTATAGAGTCTGTTTGACTCATGTAGTATTTTTGTTTTAGATTATTTTTAAAATTACAAAATATTAAATATAACATCCGAGTTTTTTACAAAATAGAAACACGTAATTTTAATTTTGCTATACACATAAAAACATAACATGAGCGTTTTTGGGTAATGCCTTTTTATATGTGGTCATGCAATCCATTTTGGTTGACACCCATGTGAGTTAACTAAGCTTTTGAAATATAACTGCCATAAGAATAATTACGTTTGGAGCAAGAAAAACTGATACCTGGCCTGTACGGGTCGTATACCATCTATACGGCTCGTATAGACCATAAAATAATTATAAATATCTGGCCAAAGTACAGCTGGCATGCTGTCTATATGAGTCGTATAGACCCTATACGGCATGTATAGGGTCTATACGGCTCGTATAGGGTCTATATAAACAAGAATATCTATATGAATCGTATAGGGTTTATACGGCTCGTATAGACTCCAAAACGTTGCCACATTGTCACCTTCGTACGCATGTTAATAAGTTAGGCCTATACGGCTCGTATAGGTCCTATACGAGCCGTATAGCCTTATTCACACACCGTGGGGATGGTGTTTGTATATAACAACCCCTTGATAAAGCTTATTGTACCTTCATAGAAGCCTTATTCACACACCGTAGGGATGGTGTTTGTATATAACACCGTGGGGGGGGGGGGGGGGTTTCTAGAAAAACCAAAAAAAACAATAATACAAGCGTAATGCTTATGAAAAAAGAGACAAGCACTCATTTTGGAGAATCGGGTCAACCCGATATAATTAAACATAATTATATCGGGTTGACCCGATTCTCCAAAATGAGTGCTTCTCTTTTTTCCGTAAGCATTACGCTTGTATTATTGTTTTTTGGTTTTTAAATTTTGTTTAAGGATATATTATTATTATTAATGATGATGATTGTTGGCTGACTTTTAGTTAATGAGAAATATTACAAGACTTTAAAAGTCTAAATATGATACGTCATGTTTAATTAAAGAATAATAAACTACCACCAAGTCAAGCTTACGACATTTGACACATTCAATTGTATATCGCATCACATTACGGGTCATCAAGTGTATTAAACTTTTAAGAACAAAACTGATTACGACTATAGTTTTATGCTTGTGTTAACTGACGCAGTTTGGTAATTATATAATATATTGTTTCCGGATGATAACTTTTATTGTAAAAAATATTGACCTTTTAAAGTTTTAAACTTTAAATCCCAGCCACTGAAAGTGCCTAAAATACTTTTAGAAACGGTGGTTTGGATAGCTAGGTTGAGTGCTCTTTCACCTGGCTTGCGGCATCAGCCTATACCAGTCAACAAATAACTAATGACCATCGGAATTCTATTCTATTAAATAATATCGAATACCAGCTTTAGGTCTAATATTAATGTGTATATAATGTTGACCGTGTTCCATTTGGTTATAAGATTCTTCTTCTAATTGAAGTTATGTAATTTGCTTGGGGTTAATGTCATTCTTTTAAGGGAATTTTGCAAAATTATTTGTGAGGTATGGAGTGGGGTTACTCTGTCAATTGTGTGGACTTTGTTGTCTTGCTCAGTTATCCATTTCAGTTTTGTAAACATTAATAGTCTTTCAACTTAATGAATCATGTTTTTTTGTTGACAATGTGTTTCGTGTTTCATGTTTGATTGGTTTTCTTACCAGACTTTGAATTTCTTGAGTGAAACTTTAAATTTTCTATAGACAATAGAAATACACTCAAAATTTGCTTTTAGTGAAATACGATCAAAATTTGTCTTTTTTGAGTTTTGGAATCAATTCTATGTTTGTTCTATTTCTATTGCAAAAGTTGTACGTTATGAAGATTTTAATCATCTAGTCGGATATGTTATTTGTTATAATTACAAACAAAAAACAAGCAAACAAACCAGGTATTCAACATTGAAATAATGTAGGAATTTTCTAGTGTTTCTAAATCTTAATGATGTTAGACTTTTGGCTGTTTGTATCTACTTATGCTATTAAAACAAAATCATTATTCCACATGTTATTTAACTAGAGTAGCCAATTAGGATGTCAACTAATACTATTAGTATTTATATAATTAATAACAAAGTTATAAATGTGACTTTAAATATTGTATTAAGTAAGGTTTCTAGATATTTATGAATTATAAAATTTTATTTATCATTTGTATCTTATGAATCCATAATGTATGTCATTACGCATATTATTAAACTAGTTTGAGGCTCGTGTATTACACGGTAATTGATAAAAATTTTAAACTTTAACCATTAAGTGAAACACAGTTAACAAAATGATCATATATTGTTAATGCAAGAGTAAAGTGCCATTTTCGTCATTTTAGTTTGACAAATAATGCGAATTTAGTCCAAAAAGTTTATTTTTTGCATATGGACCCTCCACGTTTTTCAATTCTTGCCAATTGCATCCAAATCACTAACTTCGTTAAATTTAATCGTTAAGTCAGGAGTAGACATGTCTTTTCACTATTTCTTTATTATATGAGTAAAGTGCCAAAATCATCCTTGAGGTTTGGTCATATTTGCGAATTTCATCCAAAATTTTTTTTTCGCAAGTAGACCGTCGATTTTTCCCAACCGTTGCCAATTTCATCCAAATTGTTAACTCGGTCTAAATTCAACGTTAACTTATGGGTGCTACTGTTCTTTTACATGCTTGTTTAAATTATTGTTATTATGTGTTTGTTTGATGACATATATAACATTTCACGATTCCTATGTTTAAATCCAATATATTATCCGTTTGTTTATTCTTCTTTATTTTTAGTCATATAAGGGGTTTAGTTCAGCGTAATAATAATAACAATGTAAACAAATATGTAAAAGGACAGTAACACCCTTGAGTAAACGTTAAATTTAGACCGAGTTAACAAATTGGACGAAATTGGCAACAGTTGGGAAACATCGAGGGTCTAATTGCGAAAAAAATATTTTTGGACGAAATTAGCAAATGTGATCAAACTTCAAGGACGATTTTGGCACTGTATTCATATAATAAATAAAGAGTGAAAAGACATGTCTACCCTCTGAGTTAACGATTCAATTTAACGGAGTTAGTGATTTGGATGTAATTGGCAGGAATTGGGAAACGTGGAGGGTCCATATGCAAAAAATAAACTTTTTAGACTAATTTCGCATTATTTGCCAAACCACAATGACAAAAATGACACTTTACTCTTAATACAATTATAATTTACATTAAAATTACAAAAATTACACATCAAACAAGTTTCCAACACACCATAATTTTGGCATACACTGATTCATGTTTAATTCCTTCACAGCTAATAATCATCATACACAACAAATACGATATGCTGCACGTCAAATATTATATTCTACACAGCATAATCTCCTACACAGCAAGCATGGCAAAATACCATATAGCCTTAGATATCTACAGCCATCAACTAAAGTGTTTTGTGTTCAGTAGCTATATAACAAGTATGAAATCCTACACAACAACTATAGAACAGGTATTCATCATACATGAATAGGATATCACACAAAGTTTTAGTACTTAAGAAACAGTCAACTAACTTTCTACTTACACCACTAATATACTCCAGAAACCTAGAAAAAAAAACTTTTTTTTTTAGATAACAATGAAGATGATTACTCTCTGAATAGCAATTCAATCCATTTTTAATATCACAAAAATTTAAGAGTCCTCTTGTAAATGCTTTGAGCCCACGTTATCATTTTTTCTTTAATGCAACATAACCAATCATGTACAATTCATGTCTTCTGGTTCTTCAATAATAAAATCTGGATTTACTTTTTTAAAATCTTACGCAGTAATTATTTAATTTATTAATAAAAACATAAAATACATTACCAATCATGTAATTTAGTCCATCTATCTGGAAATACATAATCGTGACTTAATATATAAAATCCATCTTCTCTCACTAGCCAATAACATTTTCTTGCAATGTAAGGGAACCATTGTGAACAATATTTTTTACCTAAATGAGAATTGAAAACATCAAAAAAAGCGGTCTTTAAATTCCAATAGAAATGAGCATAAAATAGTGTCCTGAACAAGACAGACTTGCAAAAGTCCCATTTTTTATGAGCATCTGTTGCAAGTCTATGATATCCGAGATCATCGTCACCTGATTGTACATGAACGGTTATAGCATCGTTGATTTCATTGTGGATATCAACGATCCACCAAGAGAACAAACAAACCTTCACCTTTGTTGTGCTGGATACTAGGGACGGTTTTTGAGTGTTCGCAATAGAATGTGCATTTGTTGTGATAGTAACGCAAAAGAACAAGAAAAATAAGCTCTTCATAGATGCGATAAGTATCGTTTGGGTATATGAGAATATAATTAACTAGAACTTTGCTATATACAGACAGAAAAGATAGTTAAATTAATTTAATTTGAAATCTATAATATATATAAACGAAAACCCTAAAATCCTAGGTGTCGCGATGTGGTCGCTCTCCCATTTTATGAAAGTCACCAGATTGCTTAATTTTTAAATGGAGGCCTCTCATTGATTTAACCCAAATTCATGGGTATGGGTCTTACCAAAATCAGATAGCTCTTAAACGGGTTATAACATCTTATTAAATTAAAAATTTATCTTACCAATTATTTGATATGAAAATCCTATAAAATAGGGGTATACTAAAATTTAATATCCAATTTAAAAAGAAAAATATATTATTTATAATTCATAAACAATTTTATAGTAAAAAACATAAGCGGGTCATGGGTCACCAAATCCATATAGATTTTAAACGGGTTATAACATATAATTTATTTATGAAACTCTTTCATTATCAAACCTTAAGTATATTATTAACTTTTTTATAATAAAGAAAATTAAAATTCAAAAAATAAATATTAAAAAACGAAAAATATAAAACAACAATTATCTCAAGCCATCAGATTGCTTTATTTGTAAATGAAGATTTCTCACGCGTTTGACCCGAATTCACGGGTAAAGGTCTCACCAAACCCAGATAGCTCTTAAACGGGCTATAACATCTTATTATATTAAAAATTAATCTCATAAAATATTTGATATGAAAATCCTATAAAATAGGGATATATAAAAAATTAATATCCTATTTTATTTATAAAAAATATATTATTTATAATTAAGAAACAATTTTATAATAAAGAAAATAAACGGGTAATGAGTATCACCAAACCCAGATAGCTTTTAAATCGGATTATAATATATCATTTATTTGTGAAACCATTTTATCATCAAATCTCAAGTATATTAATTATTAATTTTCTTACAGTAAATAAAATTAAAATTCAAATATACATATATAAATATTAAAAATGAATAATATAAAACAACCCCTATAACACGGGGGATAAAATCTAGTAAATAATATGTTAAGATTTGTGGTTTAAAGATACAAAGATTATTAAAAAAAATATAGTATTTCTTTCCACTTTTTAGGAAACATATTATTTATTTTTTTAAATGACCACCTTCTTTATGTGTTATGCCATCGCACTCTCTAATTTTTTAGAGTCCTGATACCTCACTTCAGTCAGACTATGTTATCATAATCGTGTCATGTCAGCTTCAGAGTTTGGCTTGGGCTTCCCAGGGAACCATACCGCCGACTGTCACTTGACAGTCGTTGTGCTGGAACAACAAGAGTATAACTCTCTCGCGTAACACACGGTGGAACTAAAACCATGGTGGGCTCGGGATTTGAACTAACAACCTCGTAATGCCTAGCTCAAATCTTTTATTGTCAATATCGACCCAAAATGCTACTGGTGAGAATTAAACTTGAATCTCCATTGGAGAAGCAAAGCCTTCCTACCATTATTATTAACTATTAATGTTATTAAAATGTAAATTAAATCTTATCTTATCTTACTACACTAATAAAAGAAAATATTGGAGCTTATGTGTCAAGACCACATTTATTCTAATTTTAATATCTCATTTTATTCATTCTAGCTATTCATGGGCCATGGGTCAAAACCATTTTGTCAAATGGGTTATAACATAGTGTGGATTTTGTTCATTATTGAATTAAGTTCATTTTCGTACATGAGGTTTGACCAACTTCAGTACCTTTTTTAAATTTCTTGCAAATCAACAGCTGGCGTTTACAAAATCATGCTTTTTTAGTGCTTTTCGTTAACCCTGTTTTTTTTCATTAAATCTACATTAAATTAATTCATAAGTATTTTGAGAATCACAACTGAAATAATGAATCTTATTTATCTTTATCATTTGACAAAACCCGTGTAATACACGGGTTTAAAAGCTAGTGAAAGAATATATCATTCTAAACGTGTCCATATACAAACCTTTTAATATCTCGAAATTTAATTACTCTCATATAGTATTATATGGATTTAGTCATATCTTTGTAATTTGTTAATAAGTGCATATGTTTTATTTTTACACTATCAAATCCTTTAACCTTTAAATTTTCTTGCAATAAAAAATAACGTTTACTTTAAAACATAAGTAAACGGGTAACATGCTGCGCTGCTATCCTTTTTAAATTATAAAATCTAATCTTTTAAAAACTACATTGATAGATCTAGGAGTCATAATATTATTATGAATGACCCGTTTGACACAACTAAGTAGATTTATTAAAAAAATCATGTGATGTTTTAAATGTATTTTTTTCCACAAAATCCTTATAAATGATTAAAAAAATATCTTATAAATTCATAACTTTAAAATTTGTAAAAATTGTACCGTTTGTTTTCTTTTGAAAGCTAAACGAGTTTTTAATAAAGAAAAAAATATGTCTATGTACTCATGTATGAATTCAAAGACAGTTTATATGCTTTGTTTTAAACATAAATGAACTAAACTCTTAATAATCTTTTTACCCCTTTTATAAATATACACGACTATTATTACTAAATAATTATCATATATTACCTTTAGTTAAACAAACTTGTATAAGTTAGCTACGCAATTAATTGCAATTATTGTATAATACGATAAAACATTATATGATAAGGTACAATTATTAAAATACGATATCATATAATACAATACAATATGATGTAATATGATATAGTATGAGTTATGATTCATAAATTACTAGACGGGTGCCACCACGATACAACGGTAACATGGACAGTTGATAATGATTTGGTTTCAATTTTTAATAGTTTGTTTCGGTTTTTGATGAAAAAAAACCCGCTACTAATGGTTTAATTTAAAAACATTGAAACCGGATCGCAAACACTGGGGGTGTCAATTCCTGACACGACCCGAAACCCAACATAAAAAATATAGGTTTTGGGTCGGCTAACACGACCAGTTTTATTAAACAGGTTAACCTGAACCAGACACGTTTAAAAAATGGGTCAACTCGAACCCGACCCGTTAAAAAGTGGGTTGACCTGATAATCCATTTAAGAGTTTTAGGGTATGTTTGGTTGGAGGTAATGAAATGGAAGAAGGAATGGAATGGACAAGGGAATGAAATGGAACATTACCATTCCTTTCCCTTGTTTGGTTGGGTTTTCTTGTAATAAGTTCGGCAGATTCCCACGCGTTACTGAGGTGAACAACTTAGCTTACTAAAAAGCATCAGTTAACTGGATTAGCTGTATATGAATGAAATGAATTATTACTTTATGTTGTTTGGTATCCAAAAAAATTATAGGCATGCAATAGAAATAATAAAAACACTTTTATCTAAAAATAATTTTTTTACAAAAAAAAAAAAACACTGTAATGGCGACGGTGGTGGTGGTAGCTCCGGCGACGAAAATTGTTGTGGCGGTGGCGACAGTAGTGGTGGTGGTGGCGGTCAGTGTAACACCCCGGCTAAAGCGAAAACGACCGGGGTGTGACGTACAGATTGTTCAAAATACATGTGGCACTATTACGTGACAATAATATCATTAAAAATATTTTCGATTTTTACAAACAAACAGTATGTTTTTCTGAATTTACAAGAAATTGGCCGAAAAACACTCGTTTTCGCGCTGTTTGTCGTACCCGATATATTTTTCTCACCAAAAACCAAACCCGAAAATAAATTTGGACTCGACATTTAAGTTTCAGACACACAAAACGAGGCAATAGGCCAAAAATTAGGCCCAAGGGGACCTAACAATCTTGCGACCGCCAAGATTGAAATACACCACCTGCTCTAATATTTTCCAGCAAAACATGGTAATTTCATATATTTTGATCAATTTTCAATTTGTTTAATCATGTTTAAACACATATAAACATAGTTTGATTACCAAAAATCACTTCTAACGATGCAAAAACCCTAAAAATGGTCCAAAAATATATTTTGATCATACACATCGTTAGGAACCTATTTTAACAAGTTTTTTTTTGCCATCACACACAGATTAAGCGGTTTAAATCGCGTTTTTACGGTTCAAAAGTTCGGGCCCTAGCCGAAACCCTAAGTTTCAAGGCTGATCTCTTGATAATACACGCTTAGTTTTGTGATATATTACTTTTAGTTACATTACTTAGAAGACCAAGGACCTGGAAAATTGAGTAAAAAAGTGGAAACGAACGAAAATCGTAAAGGTAATGCCGAAACACTCATTTAGGGGTTGTTTAGGATTTGTTATGACGTGCTTGTATTTAACTTGTAAATTTTTAAGGGACATCAGGGACCATATGAATGAGCCCCTGTCCAAATTTGGTAATTTTTCGACAATCCGAGAATATTTGACGAATTTATTACCGTTTGGGGACGTTTATTTGTAAAAAATACTTAAACTGCTTGAAAATTATGACATTATGTGGAGAACTCAGGTATGGCATAATATGATCACATATAAAATTCTGGGTCAATTGGAGAAACTTAGCTATGGTTTCTGGATTCGTGTTTATTCGAGTTTTTATGGTTGTTTTTAGCTCAAAAAGGTAGGATGTCAAAAGTGTTAGGTTCTGGAAATTTTACAGCGTGTTTTGAGAGTTATTGGATCACTCGGTAATTTTGTTGGATTTTTTCAGAAATCGTTTGGTATAAACAGAGGATTTACGACTTAAATATAGCATATAAAATAAATTTTTATAAATTAATAAATCAACAAATAATTCCATAAATATTTTATAAAAATCTACATATGTTACTTGATAAGTTTATAAATTTTCATAATTTAATGATAAATGAATAATTAATTATGCTAATTTGAAACTTAAACAAATTCATTTATAATAAAAACCGACGAGTTCGTGATTAACGAATCTGTTGTAATATTTGATGGGGTCTAATTTATATATAAATAATATTAATATTTCCTACACTTTTAGTTTTTTTTTTTGAAGCTGATTCTTATATAATATTAGTCTCAAGTGGTCTACATTTGAATTAAAAAGGTTTCAAAAGACGACGGACGAAAATAACGTATCATTACTAAAACAACGGCAAGAACTTGTCGAGTTCAAGACCTCGAGAATTAATGTTTCAATTAAATGGTTATTTTAGGGGCTCAAATTAATATGGTGGAATGTATTTGAGACATGAATGAAGTGGACTGACGAATTAATCATGTGGGCCGGCCAGAAAGAAATAAGAAGACTTAAATTATGGTGCAACCCACCTAAAGGCAAGTTAGTTAGGAGAGGAATAGAAGAATGGACAGAATATATTTAAAACAGAGAAGACCTGGACGAGGATTTTCATTAAGAGGATTCCACAAGAAGATTGGGAGCCGGCCTACAAGAAGAAGAACAGAAGAGGACGAAAGGGATTTTGGAGGTATAATTAACGCCTTTTCTACCGCCACCCCACCTTTTGCTAAAAAGCCGACTAATAAGCCGCGTATTAGAGGGATTTTTTAGAAAAACCCACCAGTTTGTCTTATTATGTTGTTTGTTGTTTTTTTCTTTTCTTTGTTTTTGTTATTTATTGTTATTTATAATTATTATAGATAATATTATTTTATTTATAAATAAAATATTATTATTTAGAATTCGGCAAAGGGCATTCAGTTGGCAGTGCTTATATGGGAAAATTGACATTGCGAAACAAATTTTCAACTTATTTGCTGTTATGGACAATTTGAACAGTTACAGTGATTACCTTGGGAAAACCGAGAGTGCCAAACGAACCCTTTCTTGGCTGCTTTCGTTATCGGCATCTCAAATCTGGCTCTTCGATTTCTTCACACTCTAACTGTCTTGACCTTCGGCCACCACCACCAACCGTAGTTGTCTTCACTTTAACACATATCCGTTGTCACTAAGATTAAGCTTATTATTATTTTTATGTTTAGATTGGGGTATTGTAAGTTGATCATCTTCTGTATATTAACAATGGTGTTTTAATATTCTTGTGTAGTAGATGTTGTAAGGCCCCATTTCCGGGAACCCTATTTTCACGCTGGTTGGATTTATTCATTCACATAATTCGGAAAATCAGAGTTAATTAAAACATTTCGCGGAATAAAAGTTAATCATCATACATAACTTAAGTACTTGTCTAAACAGAAATAGCATCAGTCTTAAACATAAAACATAAATGACACGATAATCTTCTGCATAGCGATGTCAGTCTTCCTTTTATTGCCACGTGTCCTCATCAAGCAACTTGTCTCATTCTACTTGCCTGCGTGCATACTAAAAGTCAGCTATGCTGAGTGAGTTATAGTTAATTAACATACATTACATTCACTTACTTACTAATACGCGTCCGAAGATACGTATTAATACTTACCTGTTCATCTATCATTCAAACATACATACATAGATTCATGCTCCTTACTGACTACATACCTCGAATATTATAAGGGTCCGGTCCCTACATACCTTGGATATTATAAGGGTCCAGTCCCTACATACCTCGGGATTTATAAGGATCTGACGACCTGCATACCTTGGATATTATAAGGGTCCAGTCCCTACGTACATTGGATATTATAAGGGTCCAGTCCCTACATACCTCGGTTATTATTAAGGCCTGATGCCCTCTAACATACCATACAATTCTACCTTCGTTACATTTCCTTTCTACTTCCTTCAATCAAAACTAATATAACTAATACGTGCATACTAGTTAATTAATCCATATAATTCAAATTCATACGCAAACATATATCTAATATACACTTACCATTTAAGGTAAGTGTATTAATCTAACACATTGTACTATGCACACAGCCCCGAAAACATAACATATAAAAAGGGGCTAGAACTCACCTGGATCCTGTTACGTTCAGAGTTAATAATAACCCCCCTCCTGAGTTGTGCAAGACTAACTGTTTATATATATATATATACATATATCCTATTTAGCTCTTGGGTTTGGCTAGATTAGGCGCAACATAATCATATTAGTATCTTGGCCAATTCCATTTGCATGAGGCCCAAACAATTCGCATGGCATTTTAAAAATAATCTATTGTGGGTGACATTTGAACCTAGAACCTCTCACTCCTACATTAGTGCCTTAACCACTTCACCAACTAGACTTGATGATTGAAAACCCTTCCATATTAATTATATACTCTTTTAATTGGCTTTCTTTTCTTTCCTTCTTTCTTTTCTTTCTCTTTTCCTTTCTTTTTCTTTCTTCTTTCTTCTTTTCTTCCTTTGATACTATTATTATTATTATTATTATTATTAATAATACTTTTATTAATTTATTTCTATTAATATTGACAACTAAAATATAAACTTGGTTAGATTCAAGCTTCAAATATTTTATTCTAGGCTTACAAAAAGCCAAACTTGCATTAGATCTACAAGTCATGAACGAGTCAAACTTAACTAACGAGTCAAATGACTCCGACTCCTAAAGTTCATATTTTAACTTCAAGTTTATATTTTTATTAACCCTTAGGTCCCGATCTAAGGTTCTACCAATTTTTATGGAAAACCGACATCAAAAGAACCACATTTATACTACAAACATACCTTTGAGCGAAATCCGGTTTAGAGTTTAGTCTCGAAACGAGCTAGATCTTGATTCTTCTTGTCATTTGGATGTGAGAATCACTAAAACAACTTAGATCTCGTTCTCGGGTTTCAAAGTAGGGAGAGTGTGTGTGTTGGTAAAAATGGAAAGGTATGGAATTATGAGATCTAGGGTTTTAGGAAAGGTTTAAGGGGTACTTATACAGTTATACCCTTAGCTCATGGATCTTAGGCCCGTTAATTTACTAAGTCCATGTTTTATTTTTAAGTCCATATCTATTTAAGCCTACCATCTCTCATTTTAATTTATTGTTTATTCTATGGAAATTAAATAACAAAGTTTATTCAAATGTTACTATATTTATTATTTCTAAAAAGTCGGGCGTTACAAGTCTACCCTCCTTAAAAGAGGTTTTGTCCCCGAAACCTATCTATTACATAAACAATTCAGGATAAAACCTACGCATCTCATCCTCCACTTTCCCAAGTGGCATCTGATCCTTTTGCGGTGTTTTCAAATCACCTTTACCAACGGAATGACCTTGTGATGACGTTGCTTTTCCTTACGGTTAACTATCTTAACTGGCTGCTCGATGTAATTCAATCGTTCATCTACCTCTATGTCCATTAACGGCACGTGAGACATGTCATCAGGGAGACATTTCTTTAAGTGAGAAACAAGAAAGGTGGAGTGAATCCCTTCCAATTCCTTAGGTAGATCGAGCTTATAAGACACCTCTCTCACACGGGCTATGATTCTGAACGGTCCAATGTATCTTGGACTCAGCTTTCCCCTCTTTCTAAAACGGATAATCCCTTTCCAGGGCGAGACCTTAAGCATCACGTTGTTGCCAACGTTAAACTCAATCTGTCGTTGCCGCTTATCAGCATAAGACTTCTGACGGTCTTGAGCAGCTTTCATTCTTGCCTTGATCTGATCAAACCTCGAGGATGTTTGTTGCACCACTTCCAAACTACCAATCTCTTTCTGACCAATCTCTCCCTAGCATACAGGAGTTCTACAACGTCTACCATACAACATTTCGAAGGAGGCATACCAATACTCGAATGTGTAGCTGTTGTTGTAAGAGAATTCTGCTAAGTGAAGATGATCATCCCAACTTCCTCCAAAGTCTTAAACGCATGCACATAACATATCCTCAAATGTCTGGATCGCCCGCTCAGACTGTCCATCTGTTTGAGGATGATACGCCGTACTGATGTTCAATCTCGTTCCTATTGCTTCATGGAACCTCTTCCAAAATCGGGAAGTAAAACGAGTATCTCTGCCGGATACGATCAACAATGGCACTCCATGCTTCGTTACGAATTCCTTAATGAACACATTCGCTAACGTTTCTGACAAGATGGCTTCTTGTATAGGCAGAAAGTGAGCACTCTTGATCAAACGGTCCACAATCACCCAGATGGTATCATGGTTCTTAGCTGTACGCGGTAGCTTAGTTATGAAATCCATAGTGATGTGTTCCCATTTCCACTTGGGTATTTCCAAAGGCTGCATCTTCCCATACGGTTTCTGGTGTTCGGCTTTAACTTGTAAACAAGTCAAGCACTTACTGACATAATCAACCACCTCGTTCTTCATACCTGGACACCAGTAGTCTTTTTTCAAGTCTTGATACATCTTGTTGGATCCTGGATGAATCGAATATCGAGATTTATGAGCCTCGTTTAGAATTCGACTTCTGAGATTCCCATGGCGCGGAATCCATATTCGATCGAATCTGATAGTTACGCCTTGTGTATTATCAATCAACTCAGTCTGTTGCCCATAAATCCTCTCTTTATTCATTAACACTTCATCTGCAAGTACTTCTGTCTGGACCTTGCTGATTTCTGTAAAGAGATCCGAATTGACAATCAGTTTGTAGGACCTTACTGTTGCTATTACTTCTTCATTCTTCCGACATAGAGCATCGACAACCACATTACCCTTTCCCGGGTAATACTTGATTTCACAATCATAGTCTTTAATCAACTCCAACCATCTTCTCCGTCTCATATTCAACTCTTTCTGCTTGAAGAAGTATTTCAAACTCTTGTGATCCATATAGATAGTACACTTAGTACCATACAAGTAATGTCTCCAGATCTTAAAAGCATGCACTACAGCTGCTAACTCTAAGTCATGAGTTGGGTACATACTTTCATGAACCTTCAATTGCCTAGACGCATAGGCTATTACCTTTCCTCGTTGCATCAACACGCAACCTAACCCTTGATGCGATTCATCAGCACAAACTACTAAATCCTCGTTACCGTCGGGTAAAACAAGAATCAGAGCTTGTGTGAGCCGGTGCGGCTATCTTGGAGAAACCTTGAATGAATCTCCTATAATAACCAGCCAACCCTAAGAACTGCGTATCTCGGTCGGGTTTTGCGGCGTCTTCCAATTCTTTATCGCCTCAATCTTCGCTGGGTCCACAGTAATCCCCTTGGGATTGATTATATGACCTAGAAACTGCACTTCACGCAACCAGAATGCGCATTTCGAGAACTTGGTGTACAGTTTCTCATCTTTCAAAACTTCCAACACTTCTCTCAGATGCTTAGCATGGTCAGACTCGCTTTTCGAATAAATCAGTATGTCGTTGATGAATACGATAACTGACTTGTCTAACATCGGCCGACATACCCGATTCATCATGTCCATAAATGCCGCGGGAGCATTCGTTAGACCGAATGACATTACGAGGAACTCGTAGTGTCCATTCCGTGTCCGAAACGCTGTTTTAGGAATGTCTGCCTCTTTCACTTTCAACTGGTGATAGCCCGATCGAAGGTCTATCAGCAAGAACCAGCTAGCACCTTGTAACTGATCGAACAAGTCGTCAATCCGTGGCAACGAATGTCTATTCTTCACTATAAGCTTATTCATCTCACGATAATTGATACACATTCTCATGCTTCTATCTTTCTTCTTCACGAACAACACCGGCGTGCCCCACGGGGAAACACTCGGTCGTATGAAACCTTTGTCGAGGAGTTCTTGCAGTTGGGACATCAATTCTTTCATCTCGGACGACGCCAGTCAGTAAGGTGCTTTCGCGACGGGCTGTGCTCCTAGTACTAACTCAATATGAAATTCTACCTCTCGTTCCTGTGGCAATCCTAGAAGGTCCTCAGGGAACACCTCGGGATAGTCGCACACTATAGGAACATCTTTCACTTACTTTGCCTCCGCCGAAGCGTCGACAACATACGCCAGGTAGGCACCGCACGCTCGCTTTTTAACATTTTCTTGGCTTTTATCAACGAAATGACGTTAAGCCCCGAACTTTCCTTATCACCATATACCGTCACTGTACCACCATCCAAGGACTTTAACCTTATCAATCTACTCTTACACACTATCTGAGCCTTAAACTCAGACAACCAATTCATTCCCAAAACCACATCGAACCCTCCTAAGGTCATCACATAAAGAGTAACAGGGAACTCACGTCCCTCTAATTCTATCTTACCGTTCTTAACCATTCTCATTATCCTAACAGAGGTATCACTAGCCATTTCTACCATAAACGTTTCAGGCACACGACTACATGTCATTTTAGCTAACTTACAGAATGTTACATCTACAAAACTTCTATTAGCACTTGGATCGAATAAAACAGAACCAGAAATACCGTTTACGAGAAATATACCTGTCACAACATCGGGAATCTGTTAACTTGTTTCTGAGTCAGCATGTAAGCCCTTGTCTTTGGCCTGTTCTTCTTAGCATCCTTCTTCCCACTACCTCCAGCTTCACCCTCAGTGCATTCTCGAGCCATATGACCTGTCTTCCCACATTTGTAGCAGGTGGGTTTTGCGCTACATTCATGAACATAATGCCCCACCTTTCCACACTTATAACAGGCGTTTGACCCAAATTTGCACTCTCCTCCATGAGGCTTCCCGCATTTATGACACACATCAGTACCAACACTCCACTTACATTCACCACCATGAATTTTCCTACAAGTCTTGCACGTTTTTCTTTCCTATACCTTCTGTTTCTTGTCTCTCGGGTTCCACAACTGAGTACCGTGTCTTTTTCCATGATTATCCCACTTCTTATCTTTCTTCACTTCCACCACAACGTCGTCCACCGCCAAGTCATCATAAACCATTTCCGCCAGTTCGACTGCGGAATCAAAAGTAGCAGGTCTATTTGCCTTGACAAGTGTGCGGGCGTTCGATGGCAGCCCTCTGACGTAACACTTGATTCTCTTAGCTTCAGTATTCACCATTTCGGGCACAAGTCTTGGCATACGGTTAAAATCGGTAGTGTACTCGCGGTGTGTCATCTTCCCTGACTTCAAGTTCAGAAACTTCATCTCCGCTCTCTCGACCTTAGTATCAGCACAAAACTTCCTCATTACCATCTGATGTGGTCTAAAATATACATATTATTATATAAATAGTTTCTACACTTTTAAATACTTTGAGCAAGGCTTTTATTGAATATTTTACTAGAGTGGCTCATATGTATGTATCTAAAGCTTTCAAAAGACAACGAACAAAGATGATTAGTTTTAATAAACTTGTAACCAATAGCAAATAAATAAATGGTTTTTCTCATTATCATCATTCTTAATGTTATTATGATTATTATAATGCTAAGAATTTAAAACCATCATGTACATAATCATAGTTTTTATGATATTAGAAAACTATTTATTCTAAGTCAAATATTTAACTAACAAATATGTTTATGTTTGTTTCGTGTGGTGACAAGAAAAGAAAAGCAGATGACATAAAGTGGACCCTACTAAATTAATAAACCAAGTTGGATGAGGATAATTATTGTTGGCCCGTAGAAATTTGTTTTGCCAGCCCATTACACGAATTATAGAATGGAGTAAGATGCAAGAAAGAAAAAGAGGTTTTTAACCTACTGCTATGAGGAGCCAGAAGGAGGGGAGGGAAGAAAAAAAAAAGGACAGAAGGCAGAGAGGTCAGAGTTCGACATTAGAAAGGAGAGCACATTGGTTTAACTAAAGAGTGTCCGGTTCAACACCTACTCAGCCAAACATCATTATTATTCTGTTTGATTTTATTGTTTTCTTTATAAATTCAGTTTTTAAACCTTATTTATTTGTTTTGTTTTTGAGTATGGTTGTTGGCTAAACCCTCAAACTACTTAGGTTATGATGAACTTTTGTTGATATTGGATTTTAGTTTGGACTTTGCTTTTGTTATGGTTTATGATTAAGTAAGAGGTTTCTTGTTATTTATTCGATGCATATGTGTGCTTAGGATTGTTTGGTGAATTTTATTATTTCACAGTTTCCTTGGTGATTGTCTGTCATATAATAGGATTCTGTTAGGTCATCTACTGTGTGTTTTTGACTAGTTTGTGGTTGATTTGCAATAAAGCCATAGGAACAATATTAATAAATCAAATAGATCTAAGTGTGCTGCTAATCTAAATAGCTGAGAGGTGATAGATTATATGATAAGTCTTGGTTGTTTAAGATTGCTAGATTTAGTTCTCCGTAAGGAGTCCGTCTAGGTTTGATTTTTTCAGCCTTGTTTATCTAGTCGAGTGAATACTTTAAACTACCTTTGATTTCCGCGCTGTAAGGTAGGATTTCTTATAGAGGTACTTGTCATATAATAATTAGTGACCGTAAGCGATTCTAATTAAACTGGTGTTTTTAAGAGCTTAATAGAGATCCATAGGTGTCTTCTTGAGAAGGGTCAGGGGTCCTGTTCGGGTTATCTTTAAGTGAATAATTTAAGATCCCAGTTCCATAACTTAGCATTTTCCAACTATTTGATAATTGATACATTAGGGATTCTAGCCTAGGTGGTTGCTTGTCATCATCTGAATTTTAAGTCTAGGTTTAAGTCGTCTTTAAGTTTTAGTGATTAATTTAATATTAGTTTAATCTTAGTTTTTAGTAAAACCCCCCAATAATATAAATAAATAGTCGTGTGTCAGTTAGTTGGGTCTAATTAGCTAATTTACGTAATTAAAAGAGTCTCGTGGGTTCGATATCCGGACTTACTTAGCTGTACTAGAGTCGACCGGTTCACTTGCCGGTTAGTAGTTTTAGTTAAGTTAAGAGTCTAGAATTATTACTTAGTGTCTAAATTAGCGTTTATTTAGTTAATAAATTAATAACTACTTTTAGCACATCAACATCTCTCTCAGATCATCCCACCTCATTACCTTAATTTCATCAGCAATCTTTCTCTGTTCAAAAGTTTCCCACCAAAACATAGCTTCATCAGCAAATGATGTAGTGAAGCCCACAGCTTGGTCGGGACGGCACTTGCTAATGTGGATAACCTTATCCATTGCGGTTATCCACTGAAGGGTAGCGATTGCGTCACCCGTACCAGTTAGCTTAGGTGGGTCACAACCCTTGAAGGTTCTGTAGTTGCAACCACCTCGGCCTCTCTTTCCCTCATTCATCTTCACAGAGCGAACCTCGCTTGACACCTCATTCTTAGTCTTAGTGTCTTTCTTACTACTCTTACCTGTCTTCTCAACTGTCTTAGTACGACTTTCAGTAGACTTGTCAGATTGGAGATTCTTCACTACAGCAGCAACAGCTTGGGTAATCGCAGCTTGAATAGCAGGATCGAGCTGATAATCGTCATCTTTCATAGTCATGCTTCTTTATACGTTGGGCTCAGTAGTCGGTTCTTCGGAGGGTACTCAATTAGCATGCGGCCTACCACGGCGTCCCTTGCGTCCTCCTTGTCCAGTAGTCATAGTACCAGCCATTTGAATTCTAAAGGAAAAACACAAACATCGTCACGTGCGAAACTATTTAGTACAAACAGTGGCCAGCTGGGATTAGCTGCTCTCATTACTCTCTGTGTCCTATGCACTTCCTTTAGTGAGTCTACTTGTGCTCGGTTCTACTTAAGGCAGTTAAACAGTCAAACATTTCAAATATAAGCAAAAAGTTCTATCTTTAACAGTTCATATAAACCTCTTACTTATCCCTACATTATACGTAAGGAATTCTTGTATTAAGCTTGCTTGAGTGACACATGGCATTCTCTGACTGGCATCTTCTTTCTTTCTTTATTTCGTCCCATTCTCTGTTCGAGTCTAAGCATGAAGGATGCTTATTCTCTCAAACTTATGCTCTGATACCAACCTATAAGGCCCCGTTCCCGAGAACCCTACTTTCACGCTGGTTGGATTTACTCATTCACATAATTCAAAAAATCAGAGTTAATTAAAAAATTTCGCGGAATAAAAGTCAATCATCATACATAACTTAAATACTTGTCTTAAATAGAAATAACATCAGTCTTAAACATAAAACGTAAATGACACGACAATCTTCTGCATACCGATGCCAGTCTTCCTTTTATGGCCACGTGTCCTCATCAAACAACTTGTCTCATTCTACTTACCTGCGTGCATACTAAAAGTTAGCTATGCTGAGTGAGTTATAGTTAATTAACATACATTACATTCACTTACTTACTAATACGTGTCCGAAGATACGTATTAATACTTACCTATTCATCTATCATTCAAACATATATACATAGATTCATGTTCCTTACTGACTACATACCTCAGATATTATAAGGGTCCGGTCCCTACATACCTTGGATATTATAAGGGTTCAGTCCCTAAATACTTCGGGATTTATAAGGATCCGGCGTCCTACATACCTTGGATATTATAAGGGTCCAGTCCCTACGAACCTTGGATATTATAAGGGTCCAGTCCCTACATATCTCGGTTATTATTAGGGCCCGGTGCCCTCTAACATACCATACAATTCTACCTTCGTTACATTTCCTTTCTACTTCCTTCAATCATAACTAATATAACTACTACGTGCATACTAGTTAATCAATCCATATAATTCACATTCATACGCAAACATATATCTAATATACACTTACAATTTAAGGTAAGTGTACTAATCTAACACATCATAGTATGCACACTGCCCCGAAAACATAACACATATAAAGGGGCTAGAACTCACCTGGTCCTGTTACGTTCAGAGTTAATAGTAATCCCCCTCCTGAGTTGTGCACGGCTAAATGTTTATATATATATATATATAGGGTAAGGTTAAAATGAAAACCCACTTGAGTTGTGAAAACCCGCGAAAACCCTATGTAACATCGTTTTTTTGTTACATGTAATATATGTTGTAACATTTAATACAAAACATCGAAACTTTAAAAAAAAATGTTTTGCTATTTTTTAACATTTTTTTACTAATCTCGGTTATCATTAGGGCCCGGTGCCCTCTAACATACCATACAATTCTACCTTCGTTACATTTCCTTTCTACTTCCTTCAATCATAACTAATATAACTACTACGTGCATACTATTTAATCAATCCATATAATTCACATTCATACCCGGGCATATATCTAATATACACTTACAATTTAAGGTAAGTGTATTAATCTAACACATCATAGTATGCACACTGCCCCGAAAACATAACACATATAAAGGGGCTAGAACTCACCTGGTCCTGTTACGTTCAGAGTTAATAGTAATCCCCCTCATGAGTTGTGCACGACTAACTGTTTATATATATATATATATATATATAGGGTAAGGTTAAAATAAAAACCCACTTGAGTTGTGAAAACCCGCGAAAACCCTATGTAACATCGTTTTTTTTGTTACATGTAATATATGTTGTAACATTTAATACAAAACATCGAAACTTTAAAAAAAAATGTTTTGCTATTTTTTTACTAATTTTTATATATGTCTTCAGGAGAGAGAAAAAGTTATATTTATATTTACATTTTTTATTCATTTTAATTGTGGACCACAAGATTTAAACATTAATTAAAAACATGTGGTTGAGAATGAGTTTCTAGAGTTTTCACAACTCAAGAGGGTTTTCATTTTATACTTAGCTATATATATATCTATACTATATTATAATACATATAAGAAGGGTAGAATGGTCATTTGACCAAAACTCTTAATTTTAAGAGTTTTACAAGCTTTAAAGCTTGAGGTACAACTCTTGCATTTGAAAACATGCCCTACATTTGCATCTTCTCAAATCGTCGTATTCCCTGGTGATTCAAAATTCAAAACCTAGCACCTCTTCTCTTTCACTTTTTGAATTCCCTTTTAGAAGATCTCCTCTAAAGAAAACCTAGATATCTTCGACTCCCTTACACCTCCGGTGGCTTCAATTAAGCTTCTAGATTGCTTCATTCACCATCTTGAAAAACAAAAATATTTGAATATCGACACATCTGGTCGATTTTACTCTGAATCTGGTGCTTATTCAGGCAACTGGCTGATTCCATGCCTTGGGCAGTCGTCAACGTCGAAGATGTTCTAACATTTCTCACTGTGGGTTAGGTATAGCAATTTCTTTATCTTTTATGCAACCCATGTAAGGTATTTTGAACATAATTATTCTTTTTTATGGAAGGGTTGGTTTTCCGGCAATGGAAAGGATTGTCGGCAAGCAGCAGTGGCTGACGGTGCTCGATTTGGTTTCTCAATTGTGTAAAGAGTTCATTTAGTAGTTGTTAATAGCTTTAGGATATGATTTATGTTTAAAGTTGATATTTGACATATGTGCAAAAGAATGAGACATTTCATGTGATTTATGTTTACAGAAATAAAAATACATGAAAGATTGTGAATGTGCTCTCAACTTTTATACGGCTATTCAAAAAACTCTCAGCTTGTTTGAAATTAATTCATTTGCTCTGCTCGGTTTGTAAAGGAGCCGGTCTGAACCAAGGTAAGCTCGATGAAGAATGGGGTTTGTGGCTGTCTAATGAATCTGGGTTCGATTTGAAAGGTGTTTTTGGGAAGTCGACTTGGGTTGTTGGAGATTTGGTCACACATCAAGTTTTATGCAAAGGGCTTCCACTTACAACCGTGATTTACAGGTGTTGTGCATTATTTTTATAATTTATCTTGTGATTTAGTTTGTGAATGTGAATTTCTTAACAGTTTTCTGGTGTGTTTCAGGAAGACCAAGAACCTGTATTTAACAGTGTGAAAACAGTTATAGGAGTGTTAAAAATTAATATCAGTGTGTTTGTGTTTGTTTGTCTAGACGAACCCAAGGTATCAAACAATATTGATTGTAACGTACCGAATGAACACCTACGGTGCGTGTTCATCTTTATATGTATAACTTTAATTAAGCAAACGATGGAACACGAGCAATTAAATGTAAATGGTTTTCTTGCTCGTATTCGTTCGCTAAGAAAAATAGTGTGTTCCGGCGTTCGTGTTCGTTTATACTTAGCATCTGGGTCTGAGTAAGTTCTAAGTTATAACTCATTGGATTTTGGGTTGCTTTGGATTGAGTTCGTTTGTTTTGTTTTTTGTATTTAATTGGGTTCAGGTTTAGAACAGGTTCATTCGTGTTATTTTAAAAGTAAACGATTACCGAAACAAATCATGGTAGTCAGTATGAATTCATTATATTAGGGGTGTCTTTTTTAAATGTAAGCAATTGCTGAAACAGACATGAAACAACCTGATCCAAACTTCTTTATTGAAACCAAACCGAAGAATGCCTTCAAGGCAATGCTATTTACAGTTTAATTTTGTCACTTCATGTATCTATAGTCGAATGTGACTGATATGATAGTGTTCTGTTTTGATTTCGTTTCAGGTTATGTCTACTCTGGCAGCTGTAGCACCGCCTACTGACCTAATAAATGAACAATGCTTTTTTATGTAGGTTAGTCTCTGTATATTTGAATCTCAAATTTTCAATACCTAAATCCATACACAAACATAATTATGTGCACAATTGCACATGTATGATACTATGTTATAATAATGTACTTTATTAAAGACAAACAATAATCAAGAAAAGCCTAATCATGAAGGTGGAAAAAAAACTGGTAGTGGAGATCTAAACGGGAAAGTTAATAGAGAAGGAAAAATGAAGATTTTGATGAATGAAGATGATCCGTCAACAAAAAAGAAACCGTGTGTTATTTGGTCCATCGTGTTGAGAGTGAGTTGTTTAATGCTTAATTGTCGTGTTCATAATTTTATATATAAAGTTGTTTTCTTGACATTTATATATTGTTTTTGTATAATGTACTAGTTGTTCGTAAAAGGATTTTTGATTTGATGAATGTCGATGGCCTTACGAGAGAAATCGTTGCAAACCAATCTGCAGGTTGGTCTAAACGGATCAACCCGCATAAGGTATTTTGTAAACGTGTCATGTTATGGTTGGACTATGGATAAACGGGTCGAAGCCATACCTACGCACCTGCTTAAATTCAACCCATTATCTAGACCAGAAAATAAGCAGGTCAGAGTAGGGTTGAAATCGGCCAACCCACATAACGTATTTAAAAAATGTGTCAACCCACAAACCTGTATAAACATCTGATATAAATTAGCAAGACAAGAAACTAAGAGGTTTAGGGTAGTGTTTAAAGGAGTCAACCCGCATAACGAGTTTGATGAATGGGTCCTCTTTAGGCTAATCTGTACTTAACGGGATTGACCTACAAACCTATTTAAATTCTGGTGTACATATTTAATAAACAAGTTGTGTTCTGGTTGGGTGGGTCGGCAAAGAGGATTAATTGTTTGGGTTTAGTAAAATGTGATGCGATATTGTGTGTTTATATATAAGAAATCAATTATATTGCTCCATTAGGTGAGTGTGTACTGAATGTTTAGGAGCAGCCATCATGTCTACTCCCATTTGTTATATAGGAGGCTAGTTGAGTTGATTTGGTTTGAAAAATGATGCCGGTTTGATTTGATTGTTTATATCATGCATAGGTTGATATCCTTAAGTCTTGTTATTTTGTATTTTAATATTGTTATGGAATATGTTGGTGGTGGCAAGTGATGGTGGAACAAATAACTAGAAGGTGTAATGCTTTTGCTTGTGCATTTTCTGCTTATTTGTCAAGATATCGCCTTTTCGTACCTAGAAATATATCTTTAAAACCTTTTATTAGAAACTTAATTTTAATTATTTGGCAGAGAATGAGGCATCACTTGCTGTCTCGCTTGATCTTTTAATGAAGCTTCATAATACGAGTGAGGTATGAATTTGTCTCATAGATTAATAAAGAAGCCAATGCGTACATACCTAACAATCCGAGCTTGCCTCCTTAATTAATCTGCCAACTTCACAATGTCACAATGCATGCATGCGCCATAATTTCTTTGTTATTAATATAATTTTGGTTTATACGTTGTATATAACAATTACTCAATTCTGCAATTTCAGGCGCCCGCCTTCCACATATTCTTACAGGTTTGGTTAGAAGCATACTGGTTGTTTCACTGTGGCGGTCAGATAAAGACAACATTGACTTTTGAAGTCAAATTTTGTATTTGTCAAATTTTGAAATTACAAGGTTCATTGATAATTTTACCACGAGTAATGTCATTTTGAGAGTATCTTATAAAGTTTACTGTATTGGTTATATAGTTTTATTTGACTACAAATAGACTCGAGATCAAAATTTGAAACTGAAATTCACCGATTTGACTTGAGAGAAACTATGTAATTGGCAAATTATGAATTTTGAGGTTCTTAAAAGATGTGAGCATGAACAATGTTTATATAAATACTATGTTATAAAGTTTATCGTATTGATTATAGTTTTCATTCAAGTTTAAACATGATTTCATGTTTATTTGATTGAGCTAGCTAGGATCATAATCTTTAATCCAAGTTGTATGTAGCATATGTTTCAAGACTCCCAAACAACCAATATATAGAAAGTAAAGATGAGTTATGTAATCTTGTTTGATTATTTGTTTTAGTTTGTAACTATAACAGAATATCAAATTCAGTTATTCGGTATGCTGGCAGTTATTCATATTTATTAAATTCGGGTTTACCAGAGAAGACCAGAAACCATATATTTGTATAATTTATATTTGTATACTTTTTATAATGCATTTTAGGAGTGCAGAAATGTTTTACATCATGTTAAAAGTTTTAACTAACTACAATTTTTGAAATGTATGCTACAATACTTTTATACGGTTGATATTTAAAATGGTCAGAATACTTTTATTTCCCTTATTTTTAAAATGGTCATAATATTTTTATACGGTTGATATTTAAAAAAAATACTCTATAAAATTGAGCATGTTATACTTTGTAATATGAGTATGGTATTGATATAATTTTTAATTAAAAAAATTACATTTTACACGATTACCGGTTTTGTGTTACCCGCCGCATCGCGCGGGCATTCCGCTAGTGTGTGTGTGTGTGTATAGAAACAAGATCAAATACATTTTATTCTTATTCTTAACATGAAAACAGTGAGAATCAATTTGCTGTTATTATTAGGTTTATTTTTATAAGTGTTTGCTGTTATTTTATGTTCGTAGTTGCTAATTTTCGATTATGAGACATTATAAGTATTTGTTTATTTATATTTTGTTGTTATTATTAGATTTCTTCTTTTGGTGATATAAATATTTGTTGGTATTCGCTGTTATTATTTTGTTCTTGATTTTGATTACTTTTTTTAATTTTTAAGTTTTTTTCTTTGTTATTATAAATAATTGTTTATGTAGATTGATATTGTAGTTGATATTGTTTCTTACGTTCTCGTTTTTTTACAAATTGTCATTATTTCCTACGTTCTCATGTTAAGACTAAAATGCATATGAACCTTCCCTTATATATATATATATATATATATATATATATATATATATATATATATAAGGGATGGTTCAGTGGAGAAATGAAATTAAAGTGAGACATTGGAGAAATGAATCTTGGCCATTAGATATAGTGATCAAAGGCCTACATTAATTCTAGATTTTTGGTAATTAATTTTGCATTTTTATGAGGTTTTCTTTAAAGAAAAGGGCAGTAAAGTCTTTTGGGTAATACAATTGATATAGAAAACTATATTAATTCTTTATAAACTTCCTATTTGTTTTCAAACAATCACTTGACTTTTCATTTACCAAATATTCAGAAGATTTCCCATATCATCTTCATTGCCGTTCAGTAAACTTCAAATCCTGTTGGTGCATGTTTTGTGGCCGTCGCTTGGCGAATAGTTTAGAATGTTTATGTTGTATGCTGTACACCTAGGTAGTGGTTCACGCTGAAAGTGATCCATTTGAAAGAGCATTTTCAAATGGATACTCATTCGATCGAATGAGTTTCTGATTCGATCGAATGAGTCTGCCATTCGATCGAATAGGACTCATTCGATCGAATGAGTCCTGACCGAATGGCAGCGGGTATAAATACCAGCTTTCAGGCGTGAACAGGGTAGAGTTTGAGGTTTTTCGTGCCCGGGGCCCAGGTGCTGTCCGGATGAGGGGGGAGGCCATGCTCGACCTCCCCCTGCCATAGATCGTGATTTCAGTGTTTAAACAAGCATGTAATCTTTCGTTTTTATCAATGAAATCGTTTGTTTCGTGTTTGTTTCTATCCGTCTTTGGTCTTCAAGCCTTCCGTCTCGAACGCGCTCGGATCGTCTCGGTCCCGGCTGAGCCAACAATTGGTATCAGAGCCACGGTTACCGCTAGAAAGGTCTAACAACCGATCTAGCAAGCCGAGCTCTTGATTTTATGCGTTCTGGACGTTAAACTGCTGGTGTGTTCTTCGTGTTCTTCGCGTTTTCTGGGCTGGCGTTGAAGGAGTCGAATCAGTCCATTCGATCGAACGAGTTCCCCATTCGATCGGGTGAGCTATTCATTCGATCGAAAGAGATCTGGTTCGATAACAGACAATCGAATGAGATAGATCTTATCATTTACTTCTGATTCGATCGAACTACTAATCGAATAAGTCACATTCGATCGAATAAGAAACTCGTTCGATCGAATAGACTGATTCGACTCATTCAAGCAGAAACCCGGAATGAAGAACACCCGGACCCGGAAAATCAAAAACGACCAAAAACCCTATCAAATCACGGTTAAAAACAAGTAAAACTTACATTTTTGTAATCTACGTGAAAAACTGGATAAAATGATCGGATCAAAAAGAGGGTTTGAGAAAAACAATATTTGAGAGAGAATCCGGTAATATTTTTTCGAATAACATTGTCCGATCGATCGAATGAGTATCCATTTGAAAATGCTCTTTCAAATGGATCACTTTCAGCGTGAACCACTACCTAGGTGAACAGCATACAACATAAACATTCTAAACTATTCGCCAAGCGACGGCCACAAAACATGCACCAACAAATCCTCTCCTTCGTTATCTTCAAAGATTCGATAATATCAACCTACACTACAATCAAGTGGCGTAAACCTGGAAATAATTTTTGTTTGATGGAAAGAAATATTTTGAATATCCGAAAAGATTCTCCTTCACTGGTGGCCTATAAGATCGGAATCGGTTATTGAAGATCTAATGTTTGTTTTGCTTATTATCTATGACGGCGTTAAGAGGTTAAGGTTTTTCGATTGTTCTTTGTTGTGATTTCAATGATGTAGGATGATTTTGGTTTTTGGTTTAGTGCGTACAATCAGAATTTTGTGTATATATGATTCGGGTTTTTATGGGAAATAGTCATTAAAAGGGTCTTACAAGTTGAGATTAGTTGTTTGTATCTGTAAAATGTAGGTTGTTACTAATAAACTGTGTTGTTCCTCCCATGTGTAGGTAACTAGAAAGATGAAGAAGAAGATGTCTTCGAAAAAAGGTATGTTTTTTTGAAGTTATAACTGAGTAAGATTGGTTATTAATAAAGAGACATTTAAATTGTTATGTTATCTTATTATTTAGGAAAAGGTGTTGAAAGAAGAACTTCAAAAAAGATTCGTGTTAGGCCAATGTGAAAGGTAAAGTTGTTTAAAAGAGATAATGTATGTGTAGGCAGTTAGGTATTGTATTTTTATACGGTGGTTTCTATTTGTTTTGGGTTTAAATTGCAGCGTTGTTACGTGTTGATTTTGTAGTGTTTTCTGTGTAGGAAACATTTTTAAAGATGTTGAGAATTTGTTTTGTTATTAAACGATGAATGTAGGAGTATTACATTTTGGTTGTCTGTATGTATAGGCGAAATAGATTGTGTTGTTTATTTTGTTAGTTAACAAATCAAAATGCTCAGTTGTTGCGTGTTTATTTTGTAGTTATGTCTGTATAGGAAACATTATTAAAGACGTAGTGATTTTTTTTTGTTATTACACAATGAACGTAAGAGTATTACAATTTGGCTGTTTGTATGTATAGGTAAAGTAGATTGTGTTGGTTACTTAGTTAGTTAACTTTTATCTGGTGTGTGAGTATAGTTAATGTAGACTGTGACAATTGTAGAATATGTTGTAGGAAATGTAGGTTGTGAAGGTTAACATGCTTGTATTCAAAAAGTTTTCTAAGTGTCTGGTTTGTATGTGTAGGTAATGTAATTTATTTTTTAGGTAATGTAGCATATGATGTAGGTTGTGAATGTTAACATGCTTGTCATTCAAAAAGTTTTCTAAGTATCTGGTTTGTATGTGTAGGGAATGTAATTTATTTTTTAGGTAATGTAGAACATGATGTAGGTTGTGAAGGTTAACATGTTTGTCATTCAAAAAGTTTTCTAAGTATCTGGTTTGTATGTGTAAGCAATATAATTTATTTCCAGTACGTACACTTTGTTTAGTTGAACTTAATGCAGGTGTAGAATGTGAAGTGGTTACCAATAAGACTAAGGATGGAAGTGATAGTCGTGGTAAAAGAGAAGTAGAGGTAATGGGTGTAGATCATTTAGTGTTTTAAACTTGTTAGTTGTTGATTCATGGTATGATAAGGTATTTATTTTATAATGCAGTTGATAACCTTTCCACTAAAGGTAAGTTTGAAATTCTTGATCGAATAAGGTTAGTCAGTGTGGCTAACATTGTGTGATAGTGTTGTAGGAAAAAAAAATAGGTGGTGACAAGAGAGGAAGTGAAGGGACATTAAACACAAATGACGTGGAAGATGATGATTTTGTTGTGAATGTGACACGTGCTGGAAATGTAGGAAAGGATGCTAAGAGAAAAAGGATTCAAAGGAAGGAAAATGTTGGGTTTAAGGAAGTCATAAGCATGGTGTGTTGAAGATATTTGGTTTATTAGTTGTTGGCCTTTTGTTTATGTTTGAATTAGATGTTTTGGATGGTTGTGTTATGGTTTTATTTTCTCCTTAATTATATCACAAACTATGTTTAACGTTTTGGGTTCAATGGTTTTAAGTAATGCAATCGTTATGTTACATATTTGTTACTTTGTTAATGATGTGTAGGAGGTCAAAGAGGTGTTTGATGGTTTTGAATAAGGTTTATAGAAAGTTAAAGTATGAAGTTAGTTATTTGCATTTGTGGGGTAGGTGAAGGCATGTGTAACCAACTTTGTCAATGTTAATGTATTGTTGGTATGCGTGATGGTTAGTAATTGAGTGGGTGGCGAATTAGATTGTTGGTAAAATTAGAGTACACGCAATAAAAAAGGTGTTTAAGAATAATGTAAGAATAATATTAGATTGTTGTTTGGTTCAGTGATATCAGATTGTAATAATAAAATTAATATTTACCATATTTAAGAATAATGTTATGATTACTAATATGTCCCTACAATTAATTATATTATAAAAATAAAAGAAAGGAATCTGATTGGTTCAAAGGATTTCTTCAATTTCTCACTCTAATTTGATTTCTTCATTGAAGTCAACCATATATATATATATATATATATATATATATATATATTCATTAATTAACTGTTTACTAACTAACATAATTATTTGAATTTGTATTTTATAAATCTAGCGTACTTGATAAGCTAGGCTCGTCTGTCTATGCTAACGAATCAAACGGGATTACTTTGTTTAACGACGGTATTTATTTCACGTTCACATTTTCCAATTATTATATATGTATATAGATACCTTTCTTTTAATTTAATATTATATATTTCTTTTCTTTAGTGGATCATCTATCTTAAAAATACATGGGGTTATATAGAGGTGACGAGGCTGGTTGGTTTATTTTGTTGGTTCATCTTGGATTAGCTAGAGAACAGGCCTATTTAGCTCTTGGGCTTGGCTAGATCAGGCCCAACAGAATTATATTAGTATCTGGGCCAATTCCATTCGCATAGCATGGCATTTTAAAAATAATCTGTTGTGGGTGGGATTTGAACCTGCAACCTCTCGCTCACACATTAATGTCTTAACCACTTCACCAACTAGAGTTGACGATTGAAAACCCTTCCATATTAATTATATACTTTTTTAATTGGCTTTCTTTCTTTCCCCTCTTTCTTTTCTTTCTCTTTTTCTTTCTTCTTTTCTTCCTTTGATACGAGAGTTATTTTTATTATTATTATTATATTATTAATATTATATTATTATTAGTATTATTATTAATTTTTATTTCTATTAATATTGACAACTAAAATATAAACTTGGTTAGATTCAAGCTTCAAATATTTTATTCTAGGCTTACAAAAAGCCAAACTTGCGTTAGATCTACAAGTCATGAACGAGTCGAACTTAACTAACGAGTTAAATGACTCCGACTCCTAAAGTTCATATTTTAACATCAAGTTTATATTTTTATTAACCCTTAGGTCCCGATCTAAGGTTCTGCCAATTTTTATGGAGAACTGACATCAAAAGAACCACCTTTATACTACAAATGTACTTCTAAGCGAAATCTGGTTTAGAGTTTAGTCTTGATCTTGATTCTTCTTGTCGTTTGGATGTGAGAATCACTAAAAAAACTTGGATCTCGTTCTCGTGTTTCAAAGTAGGGAGAGTGTGTGTGTTGGTAAAAAAAATGGAAAGGTATGGAATTATGAGATCTAGGGTTTTAGGAAAGGTTTAAGGGGTACTTATACCCTTAGCTCGTGGACCTTAGGCCCATTAATTTACTAAGTCCATGTTTTATTTTTATGTCCATATCCATTTAAGACTACCATCTCTCATTTTTAATTTATTGTTTATTCTATGGAAATTAAATAACAAAGTTTATTTAAATGTTACTTTATTTATTATTTCTAAAAAGTTGGGCGTTACAGATGTGCAATATAAGAATTAATTGCTCCAACATAACCAGCACCAGATCGAGATATTAGTTTGATGAGTTTGAATCTCTCGGATCCGCGGTATCCGCTAACGGCAGCGATAACAGGAGTCCATAATTTGAACAGTGAAATGGAAATTCGGTCATTGCTCCAACATAATGAA
Source organism: Bidens hawaiensis (assembly GCF_021521415.1). Classification (NCBI taxonomy): domain Eukaryota; kingdom Viridiplantae; phylum Streptophyta; class Magnoliopsida; order Asterales; family Asteraceae; genus Bidens; species Bidens hawaiensis. The sequence goes on along the minus strand of NW_027495601.1, from coordinate 79,449 downwards.
CACCAGATTGAGATATTAGTTCGGACTTACCTGAACTGGTTGACACGTATGCTAACGTGGATTTTAGGTTCGGTGTTGATGCTAATATTAACACGTTTGCTTACAGCTTTCATTATCACCGGCATAATACATAATAAAAGCACAAACGCAAACAACAATCCATACAAAGCAATTCTCTTCATTCTTTTTCTCTTCTTCATGTTTAGTACTCTCTTGAGTGAAAGGTTCTTCACTTCATGTTTAGTACATGAAGAAGAGAAAAAGAATGAAGAGAATTGCTGTTGTATAGATTGTTGTTTGAGTTTGTGCTTTCATTGTGTATTATGCCGGCGATAATGAAAGCTGTAAGAAAACGTGTTAATATTAGCATCAACATCGAACCTAAATCCGCGTCAGCAAACGTGTTAACCGGTTCAGGTAAGTCCGAACTAATATCTCAATCTGGTGCTCGTTATGTTGGAGCAATGATCGAATTTCCATTTCACTGTTCAAATTATGGACTCCGTTATCGTTGCCGTTAGCGGATACTGCGGATCCGAGAGATTCAAACTCATCAAACTAATATCTCGATCTGGTGCTGTTTATGTTGGAGCAATGAATTCTTATACTGCACATCTACTACACAAGAATATTAAAACACCATTGTTAATTTACAGAAGATGATCAACTTACAATACCCCCATCTAAACATAAAAATAATAATAAGCTTAAGCTTAGTGACAATGAATATGTGTTGAAGTGAAGAAAACTACGGTTGGTGGTGGTGGCCGACGGTTAAGACAGTTGGACTTTGAAGAAATCGAAGAGCCAAATTCGAGATGTCGATAACAAAAGCAGCCAAGAAATTGAAAGTTCGTTTGGAAATGCAGTTTTCCCAAGTAAGCCCTGTGGTAACTGATTCAAGATGCCCATAACGAAACCAGCCAATAAATTGAAAGTTCGTTTCGCAATGTCAATTTTCCCAAATAAGCCATGCAACCGAACGCCCTTTGCCGAATTTTGAATAATAATATATTATTGATAAATAATAATAATAACAACAAAAGAAAAGAAAAGACAGAAAAAAAAAACCTAATAAGACAAAACTGGTGGGTTTTTCTAGAAAAACCCAATAACATAACCAGCACCCGTTTGATATAATATAATATAATATAATATAATATAATATAATATAATATAATATAATATAATATAATATAATATAATATAATATAATTATATTATATTATATTATATTATATTATACAATAGACATTAAGAACGTACCTCCGAACGTGTTGTGTCGGCGCTTGACACCCTCATCTGAACTCTGGCGTACCTAATAATAATAATAATATTTTAATACTAATAACAATATAAAAATTAATATTTTAATAATAATCATAATATTAAAATAATAATAACATAATTATATATTTAGAATAATATTATTTTAATAATAATAATATTTTAATAAATACAATAATAATATTTCATTAACAATAATATTTTAATAAAAACAATAATATTATTTTAATAATAATATTAATATTTTAATAGTAATAATATAATAAAAAATTTAACAATAACGGTAATAGTACGGGAAACCTGGTTTAAATTTGGGAGGCCCGGCGAACTAGGGTTACCATAAAACTGTTCAGGCTCATATAGGTGGTGTCTATATAATAGGCATGGTGTAGTATAACGGTCGGTGCCTAGACAAATTTCAAATCGTTATCATAACGGAACCCAAATTACAATTAAATATAGTTTAGTTTTTCAAAAGTCTCTATAAATTATAAACCGTCTCTCTTGATATCACATAACAAAACTAAACCAGTCACCATATCTCTGACCTAACATCTACAACTACCTACTTCATACTAAATAAAGATAAAACGAAACCTGGTTCAATTCGGGTAACCACGACGTGCCAGGCTGTCCGTTAGCGGCGTAACCCGGCTCCTCCTCGTCCGACTCCGAAAATAAATGGTTAAACCACGACATTTTACATACACCAAAAATTGTGTTGTTGTGTTGTTAGTTGAATGAAAATGGTGAGGGTGAGGGTGATGTAAAAAAAAAGAAAAGAAAAGAAAAAGGATGGAGAGGGAGGGGAGCCGGGCTCCAATAATATAAAAAACCCAATACGCTGGGTATGGGGCTATACGCGGCGTATTAGGGTACGATATGACAACCCAACCCAGCTTTTGCATGCTAGAACGTCAAATCGTACCTAATACGCCGCGTATAACCCTATACATGGCGTATTGGGTGGGTGTGGTGGGTGTCCCTAGTAGGACCCATAATTAATTTAGAAGGAGCCGTAGAAAGGATTGGGTGGCAGAATATATTGATATTGGAGTCAAAAAGAAGGTCGACACAACAGACTTTGGTTCGTTTAGTATTCGGCTTTGATTTTATTTACCATGCTGTCTTTATTCTATAATTATTAGACATGAGATTCACTATTATTTATGATATGTTTTGTTTTAATTCTTATGAGTAGCTAAATATTTAAACTACCTAGGTTGAGATGAATATTGATTTTGTTTAAACGGCTTATTTGGTTTTGACTTGTTACACGACATGATTATTATTGGAAAACTTTATATAATTTGATCTTGGATGTGTTAAAATATTGTTTTTATATAATTATTGCTTTTGATTCCGCATATGACTTTGATTGATTGATTGTGTGTCGTTCGGTTAGGGGTCTACGTTTAGGTCATAGACTTGGTGTTTTTAATCTTGTTTTGGTTAGTACTGCCATAGGAATCTTTCGTGCAATTAATTATTTAAGATTCAATAGGTTCACCTTCCTTGTGACCGAGAGGTAATAGGGAGTCGGTTTGTCTCGCTTCTTTATTCGGTTAGGCTAGAATTGCGCGAGAGCGAGTTTTGGTCTTGTTCGGTTTGGATTTGCGTGCGAATAGGTGTCCTAGATCAAGTTAGTTATTGTTACCCCCTTTATCCCTAGAATTGCTAGTACCAATTTTTAACGGGTTTTGTGTCGTTGAGTCCGAGAGGAGAGGCGTCAATAGGGTACCTTAGTAATCTTTATCCCGGTAGGTTAATTCAATCTTTTTAGATTCGTGAGGGTCAGTTAGTGAGACCGAGAGGTAATATAGCAAAGTTTAGTGAGACTTAGTTGAATTATTTATTTTTAAGATCCCGGTGTCGTGTGATTAGTTAATTTCGATAGCCGTTGAATGGTCAATAGAATTCTTACCTAAGTAGTCGTTTCTGCATACTCGTTAATAGTTCGTTAGTGTCGTTAAGTTTTCCAGTTAGTTTCGTTAAGTTAAGTAAGTTAGTTAATTAGTTTAAATAAAATAATAAAAAAATAATAATTAATTAAATATTGTCATTAGGCAGTACTTAGTTAGGGTTTAGTATCCGAGCCACCTCACGTGTCCTTGAGTTTGGTATCCGGATTTCCTTTCTCTTTACCAAATGCGACCGGTATACTTTCCGATTGTGTGAACTAGGTTAGGTTGTTTGGTTTTTAAAGCTTAGTTGCGATTCGTGTTTAATATTTATATATATTTTCACACATCAATATCTGAACATCAAGAGTGATCAGTAAACATATTTTCGGGTTAATTGAGTAAAACCGAACTTTTTGGGAGAAATCTGGACAATTTGGATGAATTGTGCGCGTTTTTCTCCAAACCAGATTGAATAAACGGAAATGAACCCTGTAGCGAGTCCAGACATCTAATCTACGATCTATCTTTTTAAATTTAATCATTTTATTATCAACCAACACGTTTACCCAAGTATATTTAGTCATACATGTTTTCTAAACACGTAAACAATCAACTAGGCCCATCAGGTGAAACGAGAAAACTGAGCCAAGTTCGGTTTTAAACATAAGATATTAAACAACTTCACAATTTGAGCCTATTGACATGTTGAGGGCGCGACAGACACACCCAGACTAGATATACAACCCAGTTTAGTATGGAGATTATAATAATATTAAAATATCAATATTAATATAATATTGATTGTAGGGACTGGTGATGTCAAGTCGGATAAACTGCAAGCTGACACTATACCGATTACCTACTAAATAGTGAGTATCATGACTAACTTTTTAAACTGTTTTATGAACTTTTAGGGTGAAAATCATGTTTGCTTATATTTATATACATACCTGAAACATGTGATGATGTGAATTATCTAAGTGCTAATACATGAAAGTCCTCACTAACACAGTGATTAATTTCGAGCCGGTGGTTATGAATAGTACTATTGGTTTGACGAACCCAAACGGAGCTAGCACGGTTTGCTGAGACCATAACGCCATTTGCACATGACCATAATTATACAAACATGCTATGTAGTGTTAGACATAGCTACTTGGGGCATGTTGTGGGCGGAAGGGGAGCCACAGTGGTTGATTGTGCGTGGGAAATTGAGGCACGTAGCACGAACGAACAGTCAATTCTTGACTGTAGCTTAGCATAATTACATCACATATATGCATACATACATATATACTCACATGCGTATATACAAACTATGACTTGTGATTACGCATATCTGATTTCTAGAAACTCATGAAACTCACCAACTCTTGTAGTTGATCCGTTTTAAACGTGCTTTTCAGGTGTACCGGATTTGAATTAGAAAGCTAATGTGCTACGCGTTGGACTTGCGATCAATGCTGGGTAAATTGATGCAAGCATGCTAGTATGAAGTAAAGCAGCTTAACGGGTTGGTTTAGATTTGTATCACCTAGTTTGTAAAAGAATTTAGAACGATGTAAAATATTGAAAATTAGTTTGTATTGTTCTTTATAAACAATGTGGTGGGTACCAGAGGTGTCTGTTACATTTCCCGTTTAACGCTTCCGCAATTTGCTAGTCGGGATGTGACAAAAGTTAGTATTAGAGCCATTTGTTATAATGGATTAGGTTATCCCTTAGGATACCTAAAATATAACCGTAGGCTCGATTATCTCTAAGAAAATAAATAATAATATAATATTATATACTAATGGATACCGGTATGAACTCGAATGGCAAGTGAGTTATTATGGTCCGGAACTTAATAACAGACTGATAGGTAAAAATGAAAACATATGTGTATAAAACGTAATGTTAAGTGTGTATATATATATAGCATGCATACGTGCTTATTTGGAACAATGTGTACGAATACGTGTATGTAAGGTACTATCGTTAATATTAAATCTTTTTGTAAAAAATATTATATTCGGTTATAATAAATATTAATTCTTATTATAATTATAATTATATTTTATTAAAACTAATATTATATTTTATCATAATTAATATTATACCTGGTCATAACAAATAAAATATTTTATTTTTTCCTAATTAATAACATCTCTTACTCTGATTAATACTGTTGAAAAATGTTATTTTATGACAAAATCATCATGCCAAAAGATGTCGAGATCCGGTAGCCTTATGTCGTATGAAGAACCGGTGTTACCTATAAACGAGAATACTAAGAATGCTCTAACGAGTCCAAACTGAATCTTATTGTATGATAGAACCACAGACTGAGCTTAATATTCAAGGCCCAGAAAAGAACCGTAGGAGGTGTGATCTACATACGTTCACCTCAAGGGAGTACAACAATTCTTAGTTCGGGCCTAATCTTTATCTCATATACTAGTTTTCTAACAGTAAACTGAACTGTTTTCTAGTCGTCTTCCACTTCCGTCATTCGAGAACAAACACTATTCCTAGGGGAATACCTAGTGACGAGCCTAATTTATGAAATTATAAATATAATAATTACCTTACGAAATCCTCGATTATATAATAGACCGTAATCACCCGTATATACCATTTACCAGCTATGGTTCAAAAATTTGTCATATCATCAGTACAACTAACCCTGCCAAACCCACCTAATCAAGAAACTCATCATATCATCTGTGTACGAGTACCTCCAACCACTTCTATATTTTTGCCACTTTGATCGATTTGTTACAAAAGAAAAACCTCACGCTCAAAGACTAATGATGAACCTTAACCTGTATGGGACATACTTACTCCCAACTACTAAATCACCATTTTTAGTAAACCCAACATGCTTAATGGTACTGAATGACCTAGTGATAGAACATTCTATAGTCATACCTGGTAACATTGTCAGGACCGGACCTGGTGCAAACCTTAGTAGGTTGACAAGAATACACAGATCTAAGAAACCCAAAGGCCTCTTGAATATCCCAGTGGAATCAGTATATTAAAGGGATGGGAGTGAAGGTATGAAATATAAACGAAACAATAATAGATAATCAGTAATATCAATAAACAAAGACAAAGATTCAATGCATTGAATATATCATTAATGTAACAGTGAAAGAAATGTCTAGGGTTTCGTGAAGGCGGCGGCGGTTGTACGAGTACACACAAAAGGAATATTCGCTGGAATGTTTGTGCCCTCGTATTCTGTGCCTATCCACGCATGCCAATAAAGGAAACCTAGTACCCTATTTATAGGCCCCGACATTCCTTCTAGAATACCCTAATCATTACATAATGAGTGACAGAATAAATAAAAGTGTAAAACAAGTCATAGAGTATGATCTATCTTGTTTGAGCAGACATGATATGCACAGTATGCTCGATGCAATTCTTCGAGCACACTTTACTTAGAATATTTTCAGATAGAAAATATTCTCCTCCAACACGCTTCAATCTTCTTGACCAATCCTTGCTTTGCTCGAATAGATCCATCGAGCAAGCATGTTCTTCTTGATATCTTCAATCCTGTCTTGGAGACTTATTTGAACAATCTTCAGCATGCTCGGATGCAAAGCTTGCTCGGGACTGAACTATGCTCGAAGTCAATCCTTAGAACATTTGATATCTTCTTTATTGTATCCATGCTCGACCCACCAACGTGCTCAAATCACTTGTTTTAAGCTGGATGATCAAGTTGTTTGCTCGATTGGCAATCCATACTCGATGAAGAACACTCTTGCTCGGTGAAGTGTAACTTGCTCAAAGCCTTCAACACTTAGAAGATTTCACTGAAGTTGGTCAGAAACACCATGCTCAAGGTAGTAAACCATGCTCGATGGTCCAAGCTTGCTCGAAGTCCTTACTTAGCCAATTTCTTAAGGAGGTTGAGAAGATTCCAATCTTCCTTGCAAATATCCGACTCAACAATCTCCCCTAGATTGGAACAAGATCAGATGCACCAAAACATATTTGCATATAGTTACAAATGCATCAATTTTCTAAAGATAGTCAATTTAGGTAAAAAGTCACTACATTACATAAGGGAATTCTGCCACTTAGGCATTACACGTCAAATTCATATTACATGACAAAAATCAAAATACACATAACAAAAAGTACAAAAGATAAGCAAGATATAATTGAATAATCCTTGAGCTTCCATCCTTGCTATCTTCTGCCTTGCTTCCTTTCAGCCTCTTTTACCTTTCTTAGCCTAACTGCAGTAGCCCTTTGTTTGAACATTTCTAATTCAACACCATCATCAGACTTCAAGGGAACATCAACATTGATGATGTCCTGAAGATCTTGGATATGTATGAATTGAAGTTCTTCATCATGCTCCACTACTTCAATTGTCCATCCTGAGGCATTCCGGAGAGAGACAGAGTCACTTTTCTTATTATAAGTTAGATAGATAATTTTTCCATCCTTTTGGACTCTTGAGTTCGGTTCTTCCATCTCTCTCCTCATGGCCAAGCACTCTCTTAATGTTTGTCTTCTAGTACTAGAGCTTCTTACCTTGTGTGTTTCTTTCTTCTTAGATTTCCAGAAAGATAGTTCAGCCGAATGTACTTCACTTTTTTATTTTCTCCTTCTTTCCTTCTCAGCTTCTGTATGATACTTTCTTTGTTTTTGTTTGAGGAATGGAAATCCATTTTCATATTTCTCTTTTAAAAATTTTGAAAGATCATTCCTTTGTTGGCTAGCAAGTTGGTTCCTGTGTTGATTGTCAAATAAGTCTAGCTGGGCCATCTTTTGTAAATGTTCTCTTGAAAAGCTTCTGAAGTCATCTCTGAATATGATAAGAGTCCCTTCAGTATCTTCAGTAATTACCCTCAAGGTCTTTGATCGTTTATCAAAGTAAAGGTGTGTGGACAAATTTAAATTCTTTGGAGATTCAGGCCTCACAACCTCTGACCTTATGACAACTCTGCTCGATCTTGTCGATGGATTTTTCTTTGCATGCTCTCTCTCAGATTCTTCAAACCATCTTCTTATTGTTTCATTAGTTTGTACTACTAAATTTAGCATGTTTGCAACTCTTTTGTGAAGAATGCTTATCATTTGAGCCCTTTCTTTTTCCTCTCTTCTAATCTTATAAGCAAATATTCTTCTTTGAGTCTCTGAGAATAGCCTCTGCTCTCTATTATATGCTTCAAGTAATTGCTCATGAGGCATGCTATCAAACTCATTTTCAGTCATCCCTTTGTCTAGTAATATGGCTTTTAAGGTTTGTACTCCTTCGGTTTCATTGAACCATTCCACCGCTTCCTCCTTCTTCTTTTCTGCCTCCTGTCTTTCCTTTTCAAGTCTCATCTTCAACATTTTCTCTTTTTGACAGTCTTCAGTGCATTTTTGATCCTTATGTGAGTCTTTTACCATTTGCACTTTCTTCTTTAGTTCTTCAAGGGTTAGGTCAATGAGATAGTTGTAATCGAATCCATGAAATTGTAGAAACTTGAGATCTTTGTGTTTACTCTTCACTTCTTCATACTCTCTTTTGTCACGAGCCTCTTTTTCAATTATTTCCTGATTTTTCCGATTTGCCTTATCTTCTTTCTTTCTTTGTTTTTCTTTTTCTTTCTTCCTTTTGTTGCAACCCATAGGACATTTTGCTTCCTCATGGGACTCCTCTACTCTGTTGACTCTTTCTTTCAACTCTTCTATGGATAAGTCTTTGATGTGATCAAAGTTGTATCCATGCATTTTAAGATACTTGATATCTTGGTGCTTCTTTTTCATCTCTTCAGACAAACTCTTTCTCTCCTCTTCTCTCTTTCTCACCTTCTGTACATAATCTGCTACATCATCAACCAGGGCATTTTTGTATATTCTATCAAAAGTATCAAAGGATTGCAGATTAAGGAAAGAAGGTCGATGTCCAGCTTGCAACAAAAAGGCTCTTTTAGTTTCTCTGCTCCTCCATCCTTCTGCCTCTTGTGCAATGCTTTCCCTGGACATCCTTTGTAAATATTTCGGGTCATATTTAAGGCTCAGCAGATAGTCTTTATCATTCTTTGCTTTGTCTTCAGCCCTTTTCGCCCTTTCTTCATCTTCTTCAGTTTTCATTTGTTCATCCAAGATGTGTAAGGCCTCAATCATTGGTTCTTTAGTTTGAGTAATCATTGGCTCAATCACAACCTTGGGCTTTTGTCTTCTTGTATAAAACTTCTTGACTGACTTTTGTCATTTGGCTTTGGGTGCCACAATCTCTGATATGTCTTTTCATTTTACAGACCCCTTAGCCTCAGTCCCTAGTTTCTCAATCATAATAGGTTCAGTCACCATAGGTTCAGATACACCTTCAACAGGCTCAACATCTATTATCTCTTCAATTCTGGGTTCAGTAATGTGAGGCTCATTCTCAGTGTTCATCTCCTCTTCATTAACCACTTCTTCAACTCTAGGCTCCGGTATAGATTCATTTTGTGGCCTACTGCATCTTTGTTCCAATTCCTTTTGAGTCTTTTTGGCAGCAGCCACAATTTCAGGAGCATGTCTTTCAGGGTTCTTTAAAATCTCTTGATGCATTTTTAAGACAACCAATTTGACAACCATTCCATAAGTAAGTTCTACAGATTGTTGCTCACTTTCAAGCTCAGGCTAGAGCTGTGCAGGTTCGGGCTCATCTTTAGTTTGTGCTATTAGAGTTTGGTCTTTAGACTGTTTCCTTTTTAATTCCTTCATAGCTACCCTTATAGCCTTATCAGCCACTCTCCTCATTCTCTCTTCTTCTTCATCTTTCTTTTTCATTGCAATTAGGGTCTTTAACACTTCCTGATCAATCTCTTCCTCTTGTTCTTCAACAGTCATTCTCTCCCTACCTTCATTTATCATTCTTATCACAGTCTTGACAGATTTAGCTTCGGTTACATCTGGATCAATTATATCATCTCTTTGTAGAATTTCATCTCCAGATATTATCTCGTGGGTAGATTTGGGATGTAGATCTTCATCCGTATGAGCAATCTCTTTCCCCTTTTGTTTTCTCTTTGCAATTTGCTCTGGGGTTTCTTCTTCCTTTTCTGACTCCCCCTCTTCCTCATCATCTCCTTCTTCCTTCTCTTCCCCATACTCCTCATTGATCATTTTCAAAGCATTTGAGGTACCTTCTTCAGCAATTTCATCATCTTCTTCATCATAATTTTCTATTATCAATTTAAGAGCATCTGCTTCTTCATTAATATCCTCCCCCTTTTTTGGTGCATTTGAGGTCTTCTCAACATTAGCATGCTCCAAGGTTTGAATTTTGAGTAAGGCTTGTTGCAGAGCTTGCTCTAGGGTCATATTTTTCTTCTCCAGACAAAGCATTCTTCTCTTTCAGCATGATGTTTCAAATTCCAATTCAGCATTTTCAGAGATAATGCCATAAATGTTTGGGCTTGATGGAGGTGTCTCTTGGGTAGGTTTGATAGCAGGCTCAGAATAAGGTTCAGTAGATGAAGTTTCTGATGATGGTACAGTGTAAGGTACAGTTGTAGTTTGATCAATTTATGATGTATGAAAGGGTTCAGATTGAATAGGTTCATGCAAAGGTGAGGTTGGTGGTGTAGGAACATATGTTTCTTGGGTAGAATGTTTGGGTGGTGAGGAAATGATTTGATCTTGAGTGGGTTCTGGTATTGGTGAAATTTGTGGTGTTGGAAGTGATGTATCTTGAATAGGTTCAGGGCTTGAATTGGTTGTTCTGTTGTGGCAGGAGATGAGTGAACTGTATCATGGGCTGGCTCAGATCCAAGTCAGGATGTATCATCATGGTCTTCAACAGGATCGGGGAATCTGGTGGTGTGATCTTCTGGATAGTGTCAGTTACATTTGAGACCACATTGGCTAAAAACATCTCCATCAAGTTGTACATTGCCACTTCACTAGAACCCATGGCAGGTTCTTCAATTGGTTCTTCAACCTCTGCTGCTGGTTCACTATCCCCCTCTATATTTTCCATTCGAACATCTGTTTCATGACCTACAAACACAACCATTTCATTACCCACCGGGTCAACTACTGGTTCATTCACTTCAACATCATGACCCATGTCTTCAACATTTTGAGCTTGATGGTCAATTGGTTGTACAACAGGCTCATCTAACACTTGGTCTGCTTGTGGTTCAAAAAACACAGTATCATCATTGGCACCATTTATTGCCATCACCCTAGTCATCACTATCATCAGAATCTGAATCGCTCTCTTCTTATTATTCTTCTTCTTCTTCACTTTGCTCAGGTGAGGGAGGGACATCCATTACTCAATGTTCGGATCAAGCAACCAAGGAAGGATGTCCCATTCAGCATTCTCATTAAATAGACTTCTTGCCCCCTTGATTCTCTTGTAAATATTCAGATCTTGAAGTCTTAAAGGTTCTCCTGCTAAGTTCAAACCTTGCAAGGATCGATTTATCAAGATTTGCAGGAATCTTGGATACATCAGAAATCTCTGATGTGCCTGCTTCTCAGCATTGCTAACCAGACCATTAAAAATAAATCTTGAAAAGTTAAATGGTTGGTTAAACAATATTGCCACAGTCATAGTAGCCAACTCTCTGCTTAACAATGTCCATGTTCCTCTTCTTGGAGATAGGGACTGGATGACATATCAGAAACCTGTATATCAAAGGAAAATTTCCCTTTTGAAATTGCCCCTCATGCACATTCCCTTGATAACCAAGCATCTCCTAGAATACTCTCATCAGTCGTTGAGTAGAGTATAGAGGCTGCACTTGATGATTGTCATTTAGCTGAAGTGCCTCCTAATAGATGCCTCTATCACTTTAATATCTTGATTCAAATTAGATGCTTCAATCCTCTTTCCATTTATGTTATCCACTTAAGCAGCAGAACCCCAGAAATCGGTGATGTGATTTCTGTATATGGTAGGATTCTCTGTCAGTGCCACCCGCAAGTTGGAGTTGTTGAGAAAGTAAATTATAAACCCCAACTCTTTATTTTCATTGTCGACCTCCAACCGGGCGCACATGTTGTGCGTAGGCTTGAATCTCATTGCCATCAGTTCTGCAAAACAAAGAAATGTTCAGTAATCACAATAGCAGAACAATAGCAGTTAGTAGTTAGAGAAGAAAATCGTCTACATTAACCGTAATAGTTTGCGAACCTACACAAATCAAGTAAGTAATCAGTAAGCAATCAATAGAAACCCTAATTTCGAAACCCAGGGATACAATAATCGATGATCGATATCTTGCCAAGGTCAAAACAGAGCTAATGGCTATGTTCGAGTATGTATTGAGCACAAATAAGTAATCAGAGTGAGCAGGGGTTGCACGAGCAAGAGGGTTTTCGTTTTAGGGTGAAAGAGGGAAATGAAATGTTTGGAAAAGTTTCTAAGTCCCCCTTTTATACCTAACATTTGGTTAGTACAACTCTGATTTGTCCTCTAATGCACTACAGTTGTCATTTAATTCAAATTAAATGTACCTCCCTTGCTCGAGCATACAGCCAAACCAACAGCTTTCTCCCATGGTACTCGAGTACTTATCTCAATTCATGCTTGACGTACTCTTAAAGGAAAATGGTTAAGTAAATTGAAAAATGTTCATTTATGATATGCTTGAAAACTAGCATACTCGAGAAAAGAAGTTAGAAAATTCTTGAGGTCTTTTAAGATATTTCACAATTGTGCTCGAATACACCTATGCTCGAGACCTTTCCTTAACCAAATTTTAGAGTTATCAAACACAGTGAATAATCACATGTGCTCGAGTATAAGATCATACTCGAGATCATCACAAGCACTTATCAAAATCAGCTTTCATAAGTATGGTCAGCAAGCTCGTGATAAAAAGCATGCTCGAACACATTTAGAAAATTTTCTTTCACAACAAACATGTCTTGTGCTCGAAGTACTTAGAGAAATATTTAGTCAAACAAGCATACTCGAAGCACTTGCAAAGCATCAACCCTACTCGAACAAACTTAAACGGAAATATCATGTCTTATCCTATTCTCGTAGAGTATATTTATGCTCGAAAACACTTAGAAAATAAATCATGTCAAATCTTGTGTTCGAATAGGCAAAGTTCAAGTATCAAGCATACACACGTACTCGAGAAACTTATCATAAACAATCAATTCATAACATTGTGCTCGAACAATGTGAAGGTGATATCTATGCTCGAAACACTTAGAAAAGTTTTCAAAGCATATCATTGTGCTCGAAGAGCAACAAATGAGACATATATGCTCGAAACACTTAGAAAAGTTTTCATAGCATATCAGTGTGCTCGAGAAGCAACAAACAATATCAGGTACAAATTCATGCTTGAAGTATTTCTGAGAATAATTCTGACACTTATAACATACTCGAAAACACTTGTATTATCTCAGATTTCATTGTAAACAAAGTATAATGGTCTAGCAAGCTAGACAAGTTTCACACACAAACGTTGCTTAAATCAACAAGATATATAATTTAAAACCATTGTTTTGACCCAAGCACAAGTTTAAGGTGAGTAAGAGATCAAACTTCAGTTAGAATTCTTTTCAAAACATTTATAGAGAGATCTCAACATGGGATCAGATTGTTTAATAACTTTCACAACATTTTATAGTCGGCCTTATTAAGATTTAAGTCAGGTTGACATTAGGTATTATCACTTAACATGATTATCATAGCTTTCTGTGATATACTTAAAGTTTAATTAATGCATAAGATTAGAATGGTCAACACTATGGCTATCAAGTTGTCCCTAATCTCTTCTCAAGGCTTATTTAGCTTTCTCCAAGTCACCCCAATTTGACTTCAACCCCCTGATGCCTTGGTCAAAATAGTTTTGATAATTTGAGCAGTTTTATTAAAAGACGGACTTTAAGATTGAATGTTGGACTTACATGCCATCCGAACTTACATGCCTTACATTCAGGGTGTTTAGGACTTACTTGTATGCCCCACCCTTATAGTTCCCTTGGTGCCCCTTTAAGTCTGAACATTTTGAAACTTATTATATTTATAATAATTTGCTTGTGTATATATATATTTTAAGCTATTATATAGTAGTTGTTCTTATTTCTGCTCAGATACAAAGGAAAATAATTTTTGTGTGACCAAAACATCAATAGGCTCGTGTATGACTGAATAATTACCTTTCTGCCCATCATTCGGAGAGAAGTGTAAGGGAACATACCTTAATCTTCAAATGTATCAACTTAGCATGATCATTATATTTGTATCACATAGGCAACTACACTCCTGAGAAGTTACCATACAAATTGTCAATTACTGAACAGAAGTCATTTAAGCCTATAATCCATGTGTTAGGAGATTAAACAATATTCTATCATTTCCCAAGGGTTGGATACAATCCCTATTATAAACACATTTTAAGCTTCTACAAGGCTTGCAACTGAATAGTATTATCATTTCTCTTATGAGTTCACCAAAAACTATTTGTTAAGTCAAAATCCATATTAAGTGTTTCAAAAATCACTTTGTTTAAAAAAATTCACCGTGCACTTGATTTTGAAAAACAATTTTGTCGTTTAAGAACATGTAACTTGCAAACAGTACCTATGATTTACACAATCAGCATATTCATACAATATGAAGAATATTTCACTCGAGCACATATGAATCCAATCAAGCAGAATCCGAATCTATCATTTCAATGCATGTGCTCGAAATACTTAGAAACTGTTTCAAGTCTTTTCTTTGTGCTCGAGCAACAAACCCATGCTTGAAATACTTAGAAAGTGTTCCAATACATATGTCTATGCTCGATCAGTAGAAACATGTTACCTGTGCTCGAAATACTTAGAAAGTGTTTCAATACATTTCTTTGTGCTCGAAGAGCAACAGACTCTGTTTCAAGCACAGATTCAAGCTCGAAGCACTCAAATCAATCCAACTGGATCAAATAAGCAAACATTCAAATATTCAAGTTGTACTTAGTAACCAGACTTCACATTTCACACCATTAACATCAGCAAGATTCATGCAAACAGATAGCCATTTAAGCATATATCAACAAATCATGCAATCAAACATATTGAGTAACATACATATAGTCAATTAGCATCTCACTTAAGCACACTTCATCAATCAGACTTCATCAACATTTATCATTCCTAGGCATTTTAATAGATAATGAAACCTGGTTTTGTCTAATGGTTTGGTGAACAAGTCAGCCAAATTATCAGTTGTTTCTACCCTTTTCATTTGTTTTAAGCCCTTTTCACTACAGTCCCTAATGAAATGATGCCTAATTTCAGTGTGCTTTGTTTTAGAATGATGAACATGATTTTTGACAATTAACATAGTAACAGTGTTATCAATTAAGATAGGAGTAAGTAAGAAATTCATACCATAATCCATCAGTTGGTTTTGGATCCATAGAACCTGTGCACTGCAAGCAGATGCAGCAATGTACTCAGCTTCAGCAGTTGAGATGGACACTGTAGTTTGCTTCTTGCACTGCCATGACACCAGCCTATTTCTAAGAAATTGGCATCCTCCAGATGTTGACTTCCTGCTCATGTTGCAACCATCATAGTCACTGTCAGTGTAGGCCATCAAGTCAATGAGGGGTTCTTTGGATACCAAATTCCCAAATCAGGTTCGCCTTTTAGGTATCTGAAAATCGTCTTCACTGCTAATATGTGATAGACCTTGGGGTTTGCTTGGAATCTTGCATATAAACACACAGCAAACGTAATATCTGGTCTAGATGCTGTTAGATACATCAGTGATCCTATCTTGGCCCTATACTCATGCTGGTCCACTGGCTCCCCCTTTTCATCAGGTACCATCTTCTCATGTGTGTCCATTGGAGTGGACACTATCTTGTAGTCTTGGCACTTGAATTTGGTCAGAATTTCTTGAACATATTTTGATTGATTGATGAAGATTCCATCTGTCTTTTGATGCACTTGCAATCCAAGGAAGAAATTCATTTCTCCCATTGAGCTCATCTTGTATTTTGACTTCATCACTTGTTCAAACTCCTTGCACATTTGTTCATTTGTTGAACCAAATATGATGTCATCAACATACACTTGAAGTAGCAGTAGATCTCTTTTGTTGCTTTTGTAAAACAAGGTTTTGTCAATTGATCCTCTATTGAAACCATTATCCAAAAGGTGGTTTGAGAGCTCATCATACCAAGCTCTAGGAGCTTGATGTAGTCCATATAATGCTTTGCTCAATTTGTACACCTTGTTTGGATGGTTTGGGTCTTCAAATCCTGGAGGTTGAGTCACATAAACTTCTTCATCAATCTTCCCATTCAGGAAGGCAAACTTAACATCCAGTTGATAGACTTTGATATTCATTGATGCAGCATATGCTAAGAAGATCCTGATGGCTTCTAATCTTGCTACTGGAGCAAAGACTTCTTCAAAGTCTAATCCCTCTTCTTGTAAGCATACCATAGCCACCAGTCTTGCATTATTCTTGATGACAATCCCTCTTTCATCCTTCTTATTTCTGAAAACCCACTTGGTGCCAATTGCATATTTTCCTCTAGGTTTATCAACCAAATCCCAAACATGCAAGTCCCAGAATTGAGCTAACTCCTCTGCATTGCTTCCACCCAGCTGCTATCTTTTAAGGCTTGATTGATATTCTTTGGTTCAACTTGGGATAGAAAGCAAGCATAAAGACAAATGTTTGCCCTTTCAGAAGAACTTCTTGTCACTCTCTCATGCAAGTCACCAATTATATTTTCTGCAGGATGATTTCTTTCAACTGAGGAGTTTGTGTGATTTGAGGTACCACAATTTCAGCATCCAAGTTAGAGATGTTTTTATCAGGAACAACAACCTGAGTTTATTCATTCTCAGCAGATTGGTTGTTGATATTTCCTGATGTGGATGCTTCAGTATTTCCAATATGCAATGAATAAAAAAGTGATGGAAATCTGTCTTCAAATGTATTTGTCTCTTCTGAATGACTTTGCATCTGATCACTTTCTGTTACACTTGGACCATTATTTGAAATTTCAACCTCAGGATCATTTCCAGCACCTTCATTTTCATTTAACTCATGTGTGCTCTTTTTAAAGTTGAATTCTTTGTCATCAGAAGCTACCTTAGACCATAGTCTGTCTAGATCAATCTGTTTTTGTTTCCCTTTTCCTTCCAAACTTGTTCTGAACAGACTTTCTTCCAAGTCTTTAGTGTAGATCTTGAATGACTTGATTAATTTCTCCAGATCAAACAACCACTATGGTCCATCAACATTGTTAAAGTGGTTTTCATTGAAAACAATGTCTGAAGACTCAATGACACACATATGTTCCTTAACATACACTCTGTAAGCATTGGATTGAGATGAATAGCCCACAAAGAAACATGCCAAAGATTTGGATTGAAACTTGTTGAGATAGTCTTTTGTGTTCAGAAGTGAGCATTTACATCCAAATGGCTTTAGGAACTTGACATAAGGTTTTCTTTTGAACATGATCTCATAAGGAGTCTTGTTCAATAGCACCCTATTCTGAACATAGTATGCTGTATTAATGGCTTCAGCCTAAAAGGTCATAGGTAGATTTGCATCATCTATTATGGTTCTTGCAGATTCAATCAGTGTTCTATTTTTTCTCTCTGTAACCCCATTATGTTCAAGTGTCCTTGGTGCACTGTATTGTTGGAATATGACTTTAGAAGTGCAGAATTCTTCTATGATTCCATTCTTGAATTCTTTTCCATTGTCACTTCTTATCACCTTCACCCTTTTATCAAGAAAATTTTCCATTATGATTACACATCCCTTGATCAAGTCAGGTGTTTCACCTTTTGTTCCCAAGAAAAATACCCATGTAAATCTTGAGTAATCATCTGTGATTACTAGGCAGAATCTTTTCTTGCCTATGCTTGGGATACTAACTTGTCCAAACAGATCCATGTGCAACAGTTCAAGTGCCTCATCAATTGAGTTTATCATTTTGGTTTTGTGAGAGGACTTGTGTTGCTTTCCTTTGATGCATGAAGAGCACTTTTCTTCCATCTTGAATTCTTTTGTAGGAAGTCCTATAACATGCTCTCCTTTCACCAATCTGTTCATTTTCTTGAGATTTACATGACACATCTTTCTATGCCACATCTTTGTTTCATTTTCAGTTGCCTTGGAAACAAAACATGCACCTCCTCTAGAAATAGCATTCTTCATTCTCAGTTCATAGAGGTTTCCATTTCAAGGAGCCATCATCATTATTATTTCTGGTGGTATTATGAAATCAGGCTTTAGAATGAAACAATGTGCATCATTAAAGGCAACCTTGTATCCTTTATCACACACTAAAGAAATGCTTAGTAAATTATATTGTAGTGTGACATTTGAGCCAAAACAAGGTACACCTCAGTACGTATTTACCGATTAAGCAAATAAACGCCTTTTGCGTAACAAACGAACGATTAACCGAACGGGTCGGGTTATGACCCAGATATTTCGGGGGGCCATCTATAAGTGATATACGTTTAATACAAGCTAAAACATTAGAAATATGGCTTTAGTTTGATAGCAAACAAGTTAAACGAAAATATGCTCGTTTAACTACCCGCTATAGATTTAAACGCAAAAGATAGTTACAAACCAAGCATTGTATCATCCGTTAAGCCGAAAAAGACTTACCAAACACTTATTTGAAATGTTTTAAGCGATCCGTGAAAATATTTTTTATTTTTACAGACATATAGTATGTTTTTATAATTTTACACAAAACTAGCCGAAAAACGCTCGTTTTCGCGCTGTTTAACGCACCCGATAAGTTTTTCGCGCCAAAAACCGAACCCGAACTAAATTTTGGACCGGTCTTTTCATATTTTGGCTTGAGAAACCAGATTATTGGGCCAAAACAGCCCAAGGGGGAGGCCCATGTGTTTCGATCGGCCAGCCCACCCCCACCCCCCATTCTTTTTATAAAACTTGTTTTACAAGCTTGGTTATTCATTTTGGTTTATAAAAACTGAGGTCCAAGCAGCTGCAAGCTGATTTTCCAGAAAACCTTCAAACCCTAAGGTAAGGAGCTTAAATAAGTAGCTTTTGTAATTGTTTAACCTTGTTTAATACCATAAAAACATGTCTTGGTTACTAAAAATCATTCCGAACCGTGTAAAAATCCTAAAAATGGTCCAAAAACATGTTTTGATCATACAATTGGTAAGGAACTTGTTTTGATAGTTTTTTTGGCCATAAACACGGATTAAAGGGTTGAAACGGCGTTTTCACGGTTCAAAAGTTCGTTTTTGTGCACTAGCCGAAACCCTAAGTTAAGGGCTGTTATGTTGATGAAAAATTGCTTGGTTTGTGATATAGGACTTGTACCTAGCTTTCTAAGAAGCACAAGAACCTGAAAACTTGATTAAAAAGTCGGAAACGAGCCAAACCCGCTAAGGTTAATACGTCCCTGTTTAGGTTAAGGTTGTGATGTGCATATTGTTAGGACTTGAAATTTTTCAGGGACATCAAGGACCATGTCAATACGTCCCTGTTTAAATTTGGTAATTTTTCGACCATCCGAGAATATTTGGCAAATTTATTACCGAATTGGGACGTTTAATTGGGAAAAATAGCTAATATACTTCAAAAATTATGAAAATTTTTCTGGAACTCAGATTTGATGTATTTTGATCACATATGAATTTTGGGATCATTTGAAGAAGTTTAAAGGTGTTTTGTTTATATGCGTTCGTGTGAATTTTTATAGCCGAATTTGGGCTGAAAAGAATATTGCACGAACTTTTTACATTCTGGAATTGATACAGGTTGATTTGGGACATGATTTGAAAATTCAAGAATTTTTGTGGAGTTTTTGGAAATTTTTTGGGGTAAAGGACGATTTTCAGGTGAAATATAGCTGATAAAATGAATTTTTATAAATTAATAAATCAGTAAATAAATTCCAGAAATATTTTTATAAAAATATATATATTTTAATTGATATGTGGTTAAATTTTCATAATTTAATGATTAACGGTTAATTAGTTATGCTAATTTGAATATTAAACAAATTCAATTTTTATAAAAACCGGCAAGTTTGCGACTAACAAACCTGCGAGAATATCAAAACACCAAGAGTGATCAAAAATCATATTTTTGGACTAATTAAATACAAATGAACTTTTCTATGAGAAACCTGGACAATCCGGGTGGATTGTGTGCGTTTCTTCTCAAATCAATCTGAATAAACGGAAACGGGCCCCGTGGCTAATCCGGGACCCCAGTATGTGCTCCTTCTTTATAACTTAATCATTTTATTAACCAATACATTTACCCAAGCTTATTTTCCCATAACTGTTTTCTGAACGCGTAAACGAACAACTTGGCTCAGCTGGGAAAACGGGATCTGAGCCAAGTTCAGTTCTAAGTATTAGACATAGAACAACATCACAACAAGCCTATTGCCACTTTTTGGGCGTTCCAGCTACACCCAGATTAGTTATACAGCCCAGATTAGTATTGAGATTATAATAATATTAAAATATTAATATTATTATAATATTGATTATAGGAACTACTGATAGCGGACCGAACAAACCACGAGCTGACACAGTACTGAATATCTACTAAACCGTGAGTTTCATGACCCCACTATTTAAACTGTTTTATGAACTTTTGGGGTGAAAAGCATGTTTGATTACATATACATACCTGAAACATGTATTGATGTGAATTATCTAAGTGCTAACACACGAAAGTCCCCACGATCACAGTGATTAACTTCGAGCCGGTGGCTTGTGAATAGTACTATTGGTTTGACAAACCCAAACGGAATCGGCCTGGTTGCCGTGTCACATAGCACCGTTTGCATATTACCATATTTATAGAAACAGGCTATGTAGTGTTAGACATAGCTACCGGGGCATGTTGTGGGCGGAAAGGGGCCACAGTGGTTGATGGAGCGTGGGAAATGGATGCACGCAGCACATACAGTCAAGGCTTCACTGTAGCTTAGCATAATTACATCATTTACATACATACATACTTATTTCATGATTACAAGTGTTGACTTGTGAATACTCATTACTGCTTTCTTGAAACTCGTGAAACTCACCAACTCTAGTAGTTGACCCGTTTTAAACTGCTTTTCAGGTGTACCTAAATTGGAATGATTTGGTTACCTGTTACTTGCCTGAGGTGTGTGGTTGATGCTACGTGAATAGAAGCAAGGGCGATAGTAGTAAGAATGTATAGTTAACGAACTAGTTTTGTTTGTATCACCTAGACTGTAAAACAATAATAGAACGAATAAATGTAATATATTGTAAATTAGTTTGTAATGTTTCTTTATAAACAATGTGTTGATATCAGAGGTGTCTGTTACATTCCCGTTTTACGCTTCCGCATTGTGCTAGTCGGGGTGTGACATGTAGTCCTTCAATATGCAGCACATTCTCAAAGGATACTTTGACATTGGTCAGTGTGCCTCTTCCTACAATCTTCCCTCCGTTTTCATCACTGCCAAAAGCTACTAGTCCTTCAAATTCGCTTTCATAATTGACTAGTGCACTTATGTCGCAAGTCATATGCCTGGAACATCCACTGTCCATGTACCATATGTCATTCAAATAAGTGGTTTGTCCCTGCACACACACAAGATAAAATGATTAGTTAGTGTCTGACTTGCAAACATCAACTGTTTGCTCATCAGGCTTATTTGACATTACAAGAGAGTCAGGAACTGGATCATGCACTACTTCACATGAATCATCAAATTTCAAATCCATACACAACATGTGTTTTGACATTCTCATTTTCAACTTGCTCAATCACAGTTTCCTTCTCTTTCATCACCTCCTCTTTTGTTTTCCATTTGAATCCTCTTGGTTCAAAGCCCTGCTTCAGGAGAAATTTTTCTTCACCATTCAACACTCCTGGTCTCATTTTACTCTTTCTTTTCATGCTTGACTCTCTTTTGTTAACAGTCTTGTCTGATACATTTGATGCTTCATTAATCTTCAGAACTGACTTCAATCTATTCTCCAGCTTTAGTCTATGATCTTCTTCATCATATTGGTTCTTTTCACCATTCAAATATCTCTCATACATCTGCTTGTATCCTTTCATGTCAAAACCACACACAATATCAGGAATTTCAAATGTCTCTTCCACAACCCTACACGAATCAGTGTGATGCCCATAGGCATCACACTTCTTGCACCATACTTTGGCAAAGCTTCCCATGTCTTCTAAAAATTTTTTGTCTTTGATTCTGTCACTAGGTTTTGGGAAGTCAAAACCTAAAAATGTTTTTGGGTACATAGATCAACTGAACTCCATTTTGATGGGTCTATTCACTTCAGGTTTGTGGGGATATTTTTCTTTTACAAATTTGATCTTCTTTAGGTTTGCTGAAGTTTTTGAGAAGCTTATTTCCTTTTCTTCTACATATCTTCTTCTAGGAGCATATTCAACATCTCCTATATCAAACAGTTCATGGTTTGAGAACACAGGGTAGATAGGAGCATAGAACTGATCATTTGAGTAGTCCACAGTTTGGATATTCTTGTTTTTGGATTGAGGCCTTTCACAAATATCAAACACTCTGTGTTCCTTTCTCATCTGCTTATGATGTTTCTTCATTCTAGGAGTTATTTTTGGCAACTTTGGAATTTGTTTACTGTTTTTCTTCTTTGAGGTCTTATTTTTCTTCTGGTTATCAGATGAACTTCCACTCTTGCAGCTACAAGTGCTCTCCTCACTTGAATACTCACTCCATTTTTTCACTGTTTCATTGTTTCCTTCATTATAAACACACCATTCTCATCAACAGCTACATTGTCATACACGTCCACAAATTCTTTTCTATCTTCAAACACTTTCTTGAATTGCTTCAAGTATTCTTCTCTGCGTTCCTTGTTAACCTTGAGTGGATGCTTATCACAGAAGGGTGGTGGTACCTTCTTGTATCTTTCTTCTGGCTTGATATTCTCAATGTGTCCAATAATTACCTGTTGACACAAGGTTCGTCAGTAAGTCAATTTGTATCTGAAGCTCAGTATTTTTCAGTTTCTCCTCAGTATACATCTTCTTCAGTCCTTCAATTTCAACATTTAACCTTGACTGAGTATGATAGGCCTGCACACAATCTTCTTCAAGACTCTTTATCTGATTGTCATAGGTTATCTCACTTGATGCATAAACATTCAGCATTGTTTCCTTTCTTCCACACTTACTCTTCTAGTTCCCAACCTCTCTGTTCAAATTATCAATAACAGTCAAAAGGTCAGGAATAGAAGGTTCAGTGGTTATCTGAGTATTAGCCTGAGTTTTAGAAGATTCCCCAGTCTCATGAAATTTTGCCATATAAGCTACATTTTCTTTCTCAATGTCAGCGGCATGATTACTCCAGTCAAAATTCCCATCCTGAGGAACTATTGTCACAGCATGTCACACCCGGCCCTGAGCGGCGGAAACAGCCGGGCGCGCGCGAGTGGGGATTGATAATTAAGCACGGGCCATTGCAAACATTCAAAGTAAGATTTTCATTGCGCATGAAAAGTTTAATACAAATACATTACATTGTTTAAGAATTACATAAAAACATCCAAGTATAAAACTGTTGAAGATTTCCACGCCATATCCCCTTGCGCGGCGGGAACAACCACGCGCATCAAAGGGATAGAACTAAAATCTTCCAAAAAGCTAGTTTTAGATGTTCAGCGTGAGGTGCTCTAAGTGTGACTCCATGCGTTACCTAGTTATCTCCTGAAAGACACGTAAAAACATTTGAATCAGTATAAACTGAGTGAGTTCACAAGTTTTAGTAACTTGATAAATCATATTGCATCATAATCTTGATAAAAATCATTCTGAAACATAATTCTGATAGCATCATTAAAACACATGCTTGGTAAAACATAGTTCTATCAACACATTCTGATAAAATCGTTCCTCGAGTTACGCGCGAACATTTCTGGGAACTGTGCTCGTCTGTGTAAGTGGCGCTGCCACTACGAGCGAAACAAGTAATACCGTCCCGCGGGTTACGCGCGGACACATCTGAAAAACCGTGCTCGTCTGTGTAAGTGGCGCTGCCACTACGAGCGAATAATACCGTCCCGCGGGTTACGCGCAGACGTTGTGCTGGAAAACAAGGCGCTCGTCTGCGTAAGAGGAGCGACCTCTACGAGCGGGCTCAAACCCATAGTACTGCCCCATGACCATACTAGGCACTCGTCTGTGTAAGAGGTGCGACCCCTACGAGTGGGCGGATCAAACCAGCAGTCCCTACCCTTAGAGTTCCAATGGTAAAGTGATCACTTACTCGAATCTGGTGCACTAACATCGAAAAACCATAGATAACCGTTCGCATCGCTCATCATGAAACATAACTTAAACACATAATCGCTTGCATAGCTTGTAAGTATACCATGATAAAACATTATTTAAGTACGTGTCCCTCGCCCCGAAAACAGTTTAAAAATAGTGAAAACAGTGAAAATAGGGGCTGTGAGACTCACCTGTGGTTCTTGTTAAGGGATTAATCGAGATTCGGGTTTTCTTGGTGTTGGCCTCGGAATCGAAGGTCTAGTAACAGGATCGGAAATGAAAACAACGGATGCTTGGGAGATGATTAGTGCAAGTTTGCAGTTCTTAAGAGAGAAGTTTGAAGTGTGTTTGGGTGATAATTTGGGTTTCATATTTATAGGCAACCTCAAGGGAACACAATCCCTTGCTTTAGGGGATTGTAATCTTTTCATATCTAGGTGTAATGATGATAAAGTATGGAAATTATTATTATTTATTTAAAAGTGGAGGAGTGGATAAAAGATCTTGATTTGATTTGGACAGGACATGCAGGTCTGGGGTTGGTGAGAATAGGGTGGCTGACAGTTGACTTTTCATGTTACAGTGTGCTTTTTCAGGTACTTTTGTCAGTGTACAGTAAAAAGTGGAAAATCTCTGAAACACGCTACTGTTTCCTTTTGGGCGGGAGTAATCTCCTTACGTCTGGAGAATAGACTAAGTGTTCTGTGCGCATCACTTTGTGCGCATAGCTTTCTGCGTGAAGGATATTTCTTTGCTGCGGGTAGGTGCGTAACCTTCTCGCAGTTAGGGACATTGAGTTTCATTTGTAGATTCTCCAGGTGGTCTTGGTATTTCAACATAGTGATCAGTCATGTTGAAGTCAATTCCATCTTGGAGCTTCAGACAAACTAGCTTTCAATGTTCCCGCCATGCGGGGAGGTTAGTTCCCTTCCGCACGCGCATAAACGATTTAGGATGCACCCGCCTTAGCATCGTGCGGGATGGTCAACCCATTAGACAACATAACGTTAAGGTACATGAAAACATAAAGCCAAAACATTCGCGCATGGTGCATATAACATATGCCCACGCTGGTTCTTAACACGGTGCGCTCGCGCAGGGCGCACATAATATGCCCGCGCTGACTAACATGGCGCGCTCGCGCAGGGCGCACATAATATGCCCGCGCTGACTAACATGGCGCGCTCGCGCAGGGCGCACATAACAAATGCACGCGCTGACTATCATGGCGCGCTCGCGCAGGGCGCACATAACAAATGCACGCGCTGACTATCATGGCGCGCTCGCGCAGGGCGCACATAACAAATGCACGCGCTGATTCTAACATGGCGCGCATAATATTTACAATCACCTAATTATTAGGTTGATTACTTAGTTTAAGGGATTGGGAATTTACCGGGTGTCACATTCTCCCCCTGTTAAGCGAATTTCGTCCCGAAATTTAGGAGACGTCGCTGGCAGAAGCCATGTTCTGAAAGAGGTGTGGGTATTTCTTGCGCATCTGGTCTTCTCTTTCCCAAGTAAATTCAGGCCCACGCCTCGAGTTCCATTGAACCTTTACTAACTTGATTCTGCTTCTGCGTATCTTTTGTTCTTTCCAATCGGTTACTGCTATAGGTTCTTCTACGAAGTGCAGCTGTTTGTCGATGTGAATCTCTTCCAACGGCAAAATCAACGTTTCGTCAGATAAGCACTTTTTGAGGTTGGACACATGAAACGTATCATGAACTCCACTGAGTTCGGCGGGTAAACGGAGTTTATAAGCAACCGGACCGATCCTTTCCAGGATCTCAAATGGTCCAATGTAGCGCGGATTTAACTTTCCTCGCTTGCCGAAACGGGGGACTCCTTTCCATGGAGAGACTTTCAACAGTACTCTTTCCCCTACTTGAAACTCCAATGGTTTTCTTCGCACATCTGCGTAGCTCTTCTGTCTGTCGCGCGCTGTCTTAAGGCGATCCCGTATCTGAAAAATCTTGTCTGTTGTTTCTTGGATCAATTCTGGACCAGTCATTTGCTTGTCACCCACTTCAGCCCAGCACAATGGGGATCTACACTTGCGCCCATACAAAGCTTCAAACGGCGCAGCCTTGAGGCTTGTGTGATAACTGTTGTTGTAAGAAAATTCAACCAATGGGAGATGAGTATCCCAGCTTCCTCCGAAATCGATCGCGCACGCGCGCAGCATATCTTCCAACGTCTGAATTGTTCGCTCGCTTTGCCCATCCGTTTGAGGATGATAAGCTGTACTCATATCAAGGCGAGTACCTAGAGCTCCTTGTAACGATCTCCAAAACCTTGATGTGAACCGACTATCTCTATCAGAAATGATGGACGCTGGGACTCCATGTTTTGAAACTACTTCTCGAATATACAATCGGGCTAACTTTTCCATCTTATCGGTTTCCTTGATCGGCAGGAAGTGCGCTGACTTAGTTAGCCGATCCACAATAACCCAGATCGTGTCGTAACCCCCAGGTGTCCTTGGCAATTTGGTGATGAAGTCCATAGAGATTTGTTCCCACTTCCACATGGGAATTTCTGGCTGTTGAAGCAACCCTGATGGTTTCTGGTACTCAGCCTTCACCTTCGAACACGTCAGGCATTTACTGACATACGTTGCGATGGTGCCTTTAAGATTGGGCCACCAATACAGCGTTTTAACATCTTGGTACATCTTGTCTGCGCCAGGATGTACGGAATACCGCGTCTTGTGAGCTTCGTTTAATACTTGCTCGCGCAATCCTCCCTTGAGAGGGACCCATATGCGGTTAGCAAAATACCGAGTGTCGTTCTCTTTGAGCTCCAAATCCTTAATCATACCCCCAAGGGATTCGTTTTTAACAAACTCTGGTTTCAAGGCTTCTTGCTGAGCGTCTCGGATGCGAGTAGAGAGATCTGCGTGTATGGTCAACCTTAGAGCCTTGACTCGCAGCGTTTTTATTCGCTCCTTCCTACTTAGCGCGTCTGCTACCACATTCGCCTTTCCAGGGTGGTACTTAATTTCACAATCATAATCATTCAACAACTCCACCCATCTTCGTTGCCTCATGTTTAAATCCTTTTGATCAAATATATGTTGAAGGCTCTTGTGATCCGTAAAGATTATACACTTTGTACCATAGAGGTAATGGCGCCAAATCTTTAGCGCGAAGACAACCGCTCCAAGTTCCAGATCATGCGTTGTGTAGTTCTTTTCATTGGTCTTGAGTTGGCGTGAGGCATACGCTATGACTTTGTCTCGCTGCATAAGGACACATCCGAGTCCCTGATGTGAAGCGTCGCAGTAAACAACAATGTCATCCGTCCCCTCGGGCAGAGACAGAATTGGCGCACTACATAACTTCTGTTTCAACATTTGAAACGCTGCTTCCTGATTTTCGCCCCAAACAAACTTCTTGTCTTTCTGAGTTAGCGCGGTCAGAGGTAGAGCTATCTTGGAGAAGTTCTCAATGAAGCGTCGATAGTAGCCAGCTAGTCCTAGGAATTGCCTCACCTCAGTTGGGGTTTTTGGCGCTTCCCAGTTTTCGATGGCCTTGACTTTGGAAGGATCAACGTGTATTCCTTTCTCGTTTACAACGTGACCGAGAAAATGAACTTCTCTAAGACAAAACTCGCACTTGGAAAACTTCGCATACAACTTTTCTTTCCTCAACAATTCCAAAATCAATCTCAGGTGTTGCTCATGCTCGGCCTTGGTCCGAGAGTAAATCAGAATATCATCTATAAACACAATCACAAACTTGTCCAAGTATGGTTTGCACACGCGGTTCATCAGATCCATGAACACAGCCGGCGCATTAGTTAGCCCGAAAGGCATCACTAAGAACTCATAATGGCCGTATCTAGTTCGGAAGGCTGTTTTCGGCACATCTTCCTCATGGACCCTAAGTTGGTGGTATCCTGACCGTAGATCTATCTTCGAATAATAACTGGATCCCTGCAACTGGTCAAATAAGTCATCAATCCTCGGTAAGGGGTACCGATTCTTGACTGTCAGCTTGTTCAGCTCCCTATAGTCAATACACATCCGGAAGGAACCATCCTTCTTCTTAACAAACAGTACTGGAGCTCCCCAAGGTGAAAAGCTTGGGCGTATGAAACCCTTATCCAATAGTTCCTGTAACTGATTGGATAGCTCTTGCATCTCAGATGGAGCTAATCGATAAGGCGCTCGAGCTACTGGCGCAGCTCCTGGGACTAAATCAATACGAAACTCTACTTGTCGCGGCGGCGGTAATCCGGGCAAATCTTCAGGAAAAACTTCGGGAAATTCGCGCACTACTGGTAAGTCTTCAATTCTTCGCTCATCTCCTTTCTTCTCTACGACATGCGCCAGGAAGGCGTAGCACCCTTTCCTTAGGCACTTGCGCGCCTTTAGGCACGAAATCAGTTTTTTCGCAACTCCCTTTCTTTCTCCTTGAATTACCAAGGTTTCTCCGTTCAACAGTGGGATCCGAACCTGCTTCTCATGGCAAATAACTTCCGCGCGGTTCTCGACTAACCAATCCATACCTACCACAATGTCAAAACTTCCCAAGTCTATTGGCAACAAGTTAATATTGAACCCGTGACCTCCCATGACTATAACACATTGTTCAGTTCTTTCGTTTGCGCATAACTGCCTACCATTGGCTAGTTCTATAGTATAAGGCGTGTCTAGCCTACTGGTTGCTAGGCCTAGGGAGTTTTTAAACTCAGCAGATATAAAACTCAGGTCAGCGCCAGTATCAAATAAGACAGATGCAAAATGTCCGTTAAGCAAAAACGTACCGGTTACCACATTCGGCTCTTCTTTAGCTTCACCCGCGCCGATCACAAAAGCTCTCCCGCGAGCTTGGTTTCCCCTTTGCGGGCAATCCCGACTGAAATGCCCTGGCTTTCCGCATGCGTAGCAGTTGTCATTGGCTCCAGCTTCTTTAGCACGGCAATTCATCGTCTTGTGCCCTGGCCTGTTACATTTGGCGCACGTGACGCTCGCGCATTCACCCTCGTGGTGATACTTGCATTTGTTGCACCATGGGCGAGGCCCGCTGTATCCTTTCCTTGATGGCTCCGCGGCTTGGATCGCGTAAACCCTTGCGGTTTCCTGCTTCTTGAACGGTGGCTGTTTGGAGTCGGACCCTCGGTGGTGAGAGTTCCACTTCCTCTTGGGATCAGAGGTTCGCTGCTCGTTTCCGCGCGCAGTCAACATACCCGCACGGACCGTATCCCTTGTAAGGGTGATGGCCCGCGCTACCGCCTCATCAAAGGTTGGAGGCGCTGCGGCGTTGAGCGGAACCCTAACAACAGGAGGTAACCCAAAAATATACCTCTCGATCTTCTTTTCCTCCGTGTTTGCCATGTCTGGCACCAACTGGCAAAGCTCGTTGAACCGGTTGTTGTAGGCGTCGATATCCGTTCCTACCATGGTGTGGTTCCAGAATTCCTGCTGCAGACTCTGGATTTCTGCGCGAGAGCAGAACTTTCTCATCATCATTTCCTTCAGTTCCTCCCAGGTCTTGTGAAGAGCAACTTCTCGCCCCAAAGTCTTCACTTGAAGCTTCCACCAAGATGAAGCTGCTTCTTGGAACATGCAGGTCGCGTAAAGGACCTTCAGGTTCTCACTACATCCGCTAATGGAGAGAACTGTCTCCATCTTGTCAATCCAGTTGTAGAGCCCAATGGCCCCTTCGGTACCCTTGAATGGCCAAGGCTTACAGGCCATGAATGTCTTATAGGAGCATCCTTTGTCCAAGGCTCCTGATTCGGGTTATGGGGTCTCGTTCTGACGACCCTGACTTGATTCGGCCTTGCTGGCCTCATGTGTCGCAATCGCCTGCGCGATTATTTCCGCGAGTTCCTCGGGTGTCATGGTAATTCCTTTGGCTCTAGTTGGAGGCATTCTCGCTTTAAAAGAGAATGAAAATATATCAAACTTAGCGCATGTATTCTGAGCACATAATGTTCTTTATCTTTATTCACTAGACACTGTGTGACCCGTGTTCCTAAGTGTGTGTATAGTTTCTTTTGAAAATATTTTCTTTGAAAAATATTTCATGCGATTCCCCAACGGTTATAGTCTAGGTTAAAACTTCTTTTCCTAGTTCGCTATAACCAGTGCTCTGATACCAATCTGTCACACCCGGCCCTGAGCGGCGGAAACAGCCAGGCGCGCGCGAGTGGGGATTGATAATTAAGCACGGGCCATTGCAAACATTCAAAGTAAGATTTTCATTGCGCATGAAAAGTTTAATACAAATACATTACATTGTTTAAGAATTACATAAAAACATCCAAGTATAAAACTGTTGAAGATTTCCACGCCATATCCCCTTGCGCGGCGGGAACAACCACGCGCATCAAAGGGATAGAACTAAAATCTTCCAAAAAGCTAGTTTTAGATGTTCAGCGTGAGGTGCTCTAAGTGTGACTCCATGCGTTACCTAGTTATCTCCTGAAAGACACGTAAAAACATTTGAATCAGTATAAACTGAGTGAGTTCACAAGTTTTAGTAACTTAATAAATCGTATTGCATCATAATCTTGATAAAAATCATTCTGAAACATAATTCTGATAGCATCATTAAAACACATGCTTGGTAAAACATAGTTCTATCAACACATTCTGATAAAATCGTTCCGCGAGTTACGCGCGAACATTTCTGGGAACTGTGCTCGTCTGTGTAAGTGGCGCTGCCACTACGAGCGAAACAAGTAATACCGTCCCGCGGGTTACGCGCGGACACATCTGAAAAACCGTGCTCGTCTGTGTAAGTGGCGCTGCCACTACGAGCGAATAATACCGTCCCGCGGGTTACGCGCAGACGTTGTGCCGGAAAACAAGGCGCTCGTATGCGTAAGAGGAGCGACCTCTACGAGCGGGCTCAAACCCATAGTACTGCCCCATGACCATACTAGGCACTCGTCTGTGTAAGAGGTGCGACCCCTACGAGTGGGCGGATCAAACCAGCAGTCCCTACCCTTAGAGTTCCAATGGTAAAGTGATCACTTACTCGAATCTGGTGCACTAACATCGAAAAACCATAGATAACCGTTCGCATCGCTCATCATGAAACATAACTTAAACACATAATCGCTTGCATAGCTTGTAAGTATACCATGATAAAACATTATTTAAGTACGTGTCCCTCGCCCCGAAAACAGTTTAAAAATAGTGAAAACAGTGAAAATAGGGGCTGTGAGACTCACCTGTGGTTCTTGTTAAGGGATTAATCGAGATTCGGGTTTTCTTGGTGTTGGCCTCGGAATCGAAGGTCTAGTAACAGGATCGGAAATGAAAACAACGGATGCTTGGGAGATGATTAGTGCAAGTTTGCAGTTCTTAAGAGAGAAGTTTGAAGTGTGTTTGGGTGATAATTTGGGTTTCATATTTATAGGCAAACTCAAGGGAACACAATCCCTTGCTTTAGGGGATTGTAATCTTTTCATATCTAGGTGTAATGATGATAAAGTATGGAAATTATTATTATTTATTTAAAAGTGGAGGAGTGGATAAAAGATCTTGATTTGATTTGGACAGGACATGCAGGTCTGGGGTTGGTGAGAATAGGGTGGCTGACAGTTGACTTTTCATGTTACAGTGTGCTTTTTCAGGTACTTTTGTCAGTGTACAGTAAAAAGTGGAAAATCTCTGAAACACGCTACTGTTTCCTTTTGGGCGGGAGTAATCTCCTTACGTCTGGAGAATAGACTAAGTGTTCTGTGCGCATCACTTTGTGCGCATAGCTTTCTGCGTGAAGGACATTTCTTTGCTGCGGGTAGGTGCGTAACCTTCTCGCAGTTAGGGACATTGAGTTTCATTTGTAGATTCTCCAGGTGGTCTTGGTATTTCAACATAGTGATCAGTCATGTTGAAGTCAATTCCATCTTGGAGCTTCAGACAAACTAGCTTTCAATGTTCCCGCCATGCGGGGAGGTTAGTTCCCTTCCGCACGCGCATAAACGATTTAGGATGCACCCTTCTTAGCATCGTGCGGGATGGTCAACCCATTAGACAACATAACGTTAAGGTACATGAAAACATAAAGCCAAAACATTCGCGCATGGCGCATATAACATATGCCCACGCTGGTTCTTAACACGGTGCGCTCGCGCAGGGCGCACATAATATGCCCGCGCTGACTAACATGGCGCGCTCGCGCAGGGCGCACATAATATGCCCGCGCTGACTAACATGGCGCGCTCGCGCAGGGCGCACATAACAAATGCACGCGCTGACTATCATGGCGCGCTCGCGCAGGGCGCACATAACAAATGCACGCGCTGACTATCATGGCGCGCTCGCGCAGGGCGCACATAACAAATGCACGCGCTGATTCTAACATGGCGCGCATAATATTTACAATCACCTAATTATTAGGTTGATTACTTAGTTTAAGGGATTGGGAATTTACCGGGTGTCACACAGCAACATTCCGTTGATCTCTATTCTAGTTCACTACAGTAGCACCTCTGTTTTGGTTTCCCTGTATCTGCAACTGGTTGTGTCTTTGCTGAGGCTGTTGCTGTTGGGTCATATTTTGTTGCTGATAGGGATTATGATTTGTGGGTTGGTTTCTCTGTTGGTATCCTTTATAGTTTTGATGCTGATTTTGGTAGAATTGAGCCTGATTCACTTGATTACCAAGTTGTTTTGGTAAATTGCATTCCCTTGCAAAATGACCTGGATTCTGACAGTTGTAGCAGATGGCTTTTGACTTGTTAAAACCTATTCTATCAGTGGGTCCAGAAAAGGTTGACCTCCCAGTCCTATTGTATAGTCTTTTACTTCTTACAGCCAACATTGTTGCCTGCCATTTGAGATCCATATCCTCATCTTCTATCATTGAGAATAAAGCTTGAAAATCAGGCCCTTGACTTGAACTCTAGACAAATGGAGGATGTCCACTTGCAGTTGAGGCATTATATCTTCTATCATTTGGACATTGAATCTTGATTAGCTTCCTCCATAGTCTGATCCTGTCTCAGCTGGTTCTTCTATGATTGGCTGATTTTGATGATTCTTGACTGAGAGACTGTTCATTGGTGCTACAAGAGCATATGTAACAGGAAAGCTTGGCTTCTCCTCTCTTATCATGTGGTTTTCAATCATCTCGTGTTCAGCAGCTTGCAGGAAGGAAATGACATCATCAAGCTTGAAATTGGGAAAGTTTACTTTCTCTTTGATGAACTTGCTGGCTGTATACCATTCACCAAATAAAGAGGAAAGCAGTTTCTTGTTTAGCTCAAAGTCAGAGATCTACATATCAGTGGTTCTGATTTCATTCACAATGGCCATAAATCTTTGCAGCACTGACTTTAGTCTTTCACCCTCTTTAAACTTGAATATGTCAAGCTGTTGCTTTAATCTATCTTTCTTAATGTCTCCCAGCTCAACATTTCCCTCAAACATCTCTATGACAGCATTATACATGTCCTTGGCATTCGTGTGATGATTCACACTAGTCAATATTTCCCATGAAAGCCCTAATTTTAGCATAGATAATGCTTTGTCATCTCTTTTATTCATTTGTCTTTCAACTGCTTGATTGTTCCCTGATGTTTCAGTAGGAACATAGGGTCCATCTCTGATAGAACTCTAAAGTTATACATTGTTGTAGTTCGCAGCAGCCTCAAACAGCACCTTCAATTTAATGTAATTTTCTTGACCGAGTAACCTTGGAATCTTGTTTGTAGACACTTCTTGGTCATCCATCCTCTCAGATCTGGGCAAAACTCTGTGAAGCTTCAACATTTATCTCAAAACCTTCAGTCCCGTGGCCTTCAGCGAGCTTCCAAAGCTCTGATACCACTTGTCAAGACCGAACCTGGTGCAAACGTTAGTAGGCTGACAAGAACACAAACATCTAATAAACCCAAAGGCCTCTTGAATATCCCAACAGAATCAGTATATTCAAGGGATGGGAGTGAAGGTATGAAATATAAACGAAACAATAATAGATAATCAGTAATATCAATAAACAAAGACAAAGATTCACTGCATTGAATCTACCATTAATATAACAGTGACAGGAATGTCTAGGGTTTCGTGAAGGTGGCAGCGGTTGTACGAGAAAACACCAAAGGAATATTCGCTGGAATGTTTGTGCCCTCGTATTCTGTGCCTATCCACGCATGCCAATAAAGGAAACCTAGTACTCTAGTTATAGGCCCGACATTGCTTCTAGAATACCCTAATCATTACATGAGTGACAGAATAAATACAAGTGCAAAACAAGTCGTCGAGTATGATCTATTTTGTTTGAGCAGACTTGATATGCACAGTATGCTCGATGCAATTCTTTGAGCACACTTTACTTTGAATATTTTCAGATAGAAAATATTCTCCTCCAGCATGCTTCAATCTTCTTGACCAATCCTTTCTTTGCTCGAATAGATCCATCAAGCAAGCATGTTCTTCTTGATATCTTCAATCCTGTCTTGGAGACTTATTTGAACAATCTTCAACATGCTCGGATGCAAAGCGTGCTCGGGACTGAACTATGCTCGAAGTCCATCCTTAGAACATTTGATATCTTCTTTATTGCATCCATGCTCGACCCGTGCTCGAATCACTTGGTTTAAGCTGGATGATCAAGTTGTTTGCTCGATTGGCAATCCATACTTGATGAAGAACACTCTTGCTCGGTGAAGTGTAGCTTCCTCGAAGCCTTCAACACTTAGAAGATTTCATTGAAGTTGGTCAGAAATACCATGATCGAGGTAGTAAACCATGCTCGATGGTCCAAGCTTGCTCGAAGTCCATACTTAGCCAATTTCTTGAGGAGGTTGAGAAGATTCCAATATTCCTTGCATATATCCGGCTCAATAAACATCCAAATGTCAAGTGGAGTATACGAGTCCATTCTGACTACAACAAATGATTTAAACTCATTACGATCAGTGCTTATTTACAGGAGTGTCGGGACAAAACAGTTACCCAACAGTGGGATTATATTGAAATAATTGTTGTGTAAGTTGTGAACTATTCATGATTGTTATAATGTTTGTTCCGATAGACAAGGATAGTATGATACTGTTGTGTATAGTGTTCGATATTCCATGCAAGCATCTGGTAGTGTGCTATGCTAATATGGAGGACAATTTGGATCCTTTATTACGAACATTGACCCTTACCGGGTTAAAATTACTTGTCACTGGGTGACAACTTTTGCTATATGCATGCAAACAATGGCCTTTGTTAGGCTAAATCTATATACTATCCTTGGTATATAGACGCAAGAACAG
This sequence comes from Bidens hawaiensis, assembly GCF_021521415.1. Taxonomy (NCBI): domain Eukaryota; kingdom Viridiplantae; phylum Streptophyta; class Magnoliopsida; order Asterales; family Asteraceae; genus Bidens; species Bidens hawaiensis. The sequence goes on along the minus strand of NW_027495601.1, from coordinate 43,785 downwards.
ATACGTGTGATACAAATGTGCTATTTGAAATACCTGATTAACAACTAATGTGATTCCTTCTGTGATTAGTTATGTAGTGAATTGTTATTAATTGCGGTATGATTGGTTATTATTATAGAATGGCCCTAAAGAAAACAAACACATGATCTGAGGCAGTTGTGGCCAAGATGATTCTTTGGTAACTGCAGATAGTAATTCCGACAATAGCAGAGCGATTCGCTGCTGGCACTAACACGACAATGAATACAAATCAAATGCCAAACACTAATACGGCGCGAATACTATTTCGCCGCCCAATACCAATACAGTTACAAATGCTATTCTTCCGATAAATACGAACATTGTCATGAATAATACTCCCCGCCTGAACACTAATGCTACTACCTATAAAAATAATTCCCCCCCCCCCCACTAGATGCCATTGGCAACAAAACTCTACTACCAAACATGAATATTGGTCGTAATAACCGTGATCCTTCACGACGGGAGTATTTGTTTAAACAATTTATGTCATGCAAACCTATTAATTTTAGTAGTACTAAAAGATCAAATGGGTTAGTAAAATGGATTGAAGCGATAGAGTCTGTTATCAACACCAGAAGTTGACCATCACATATCTGATAAATAATGATTGTACGAAATCGGGGATAAAAAAAATAATCAACCACATGACTGGGGCAAGACTTTAAACCCTTATATCGAAACATTTTCGTCCAAGGAATGAAATCTAGAAATTAGAATACGAACCCGTGAAATTGAAAACGAAAGGTGCGGACCAATTGGGATACACGAACCATTTTAACTATATGGTTCAACTGGTGCCAGGGTTAGTAGCTCCAGAAATAAGGACTTTAGTTTCAGTTAGTCACTCAACTTTTGAGAATGCCATGACATAAGCCGGTGTGGTAGCTTTTGATTTGGTTAGAAATAGTGTGTTGAGAATGTACAGAGAAATCATCTAGTACAAAACGAACCAATCACGAAAGAGGGGTATAAGAGGTATAACCAAATAAATGTGCGCGTCCTACAGCTCAAAACAATACTGCGATCAACTTTAGTTCCGAATGAAAAATATACAATAAACCTTCGCCAAAGTGTGGGAAATGTAATTATTATCATATAAGGGATGTCAAACAAATGTATATCATAAAAGTGGGAAGATTGGACACTATTCCTGTAGCTGTGGAACCATTATGAGCACTTTAAACAGACCGGGCTAACCTCACCATTCACGGTTAACCCAATCGCAAAAAATTCCCTCACAACCTAAGACAAACCATCATGCTTGCGAGGAAAATGGAAGTACGAAACGCTCCAAAAAGAACTGTCCCAGGTTAAACCAAGAACAAACATCGACGTCTAACTCTGCAAGAGGCCACGTTTAATAATTGAATTAGATAAAACATGACAAGACTTAAATGTGGTTATGGGTACATTCGTAATTTCTAATTAATACGCTTCAATCTCGTTTGATATAGATACCGATAGAAGACTTATTCCCACTAACTTCTTATCCCTGAGAAATATACAGGTTGGTGAACTAATAGATCTCTATGCTATAAAATTCGCTAACATTAAACCTATAACTGTTAACCAAATATTCTGAAACTACACTATTATTCTAAACGACCAACCATTTCTTATTGATCTACTCCCGGTAGAATTAGGAAGTTTCGACGTAATTGTAGTGCGGGCGAGTTATGTGAGCACAAAACACATATCATTAATAATGATGAGATAGCTAAAATTCCCTGATCGGATTATGAAGTGATTACGGTACAAGGAGAAAGGTCTGGCACTATATTATTCCTCGTGTCCCATATGGAGATGTTAAAATGCTTACTCCAAGGGTGTATGGCATTTCTGGCAAAAGCAACCGTAAAGAACACTGATGAAAAACATATAGAAGATATCCCCATAGTATGTGAATACCCCGATATCTTTCCTGATGAACTACCTGGAATACTACCAACCCGCTAAGTTGAATTTCGTACTAACCTAATCCCAGGAGCAGCACCTATTGCTATGGTACCATATCGACTTGCATATTCCAAAATGCCAGAGTTATCTAGTCAACTGCTAGAATGTAACATCCTAAAATTTTATATTGATAAATAAAAGAAAGTTATGTTTAGTAATTTCACGTTTTAGTTATTTAATGTCGAGTAAGGAACGGGTCTTGGGCTTAGTTATTTTATGAACTCGGCCTGTCTCGACCCGTAGGAAGCCAACCCGAGCCTAACCAAACCCGTAGTATATAAACGAAAGTTCTTGACACTTCCACCATTTTTCACCATCTTCCTTCACTTACACCCACCCAAACACTCTCATTTCTAGAGAGAGAAGCTAGAGAGAGAAAGTTCTCAAATCACAAATCCGAGTCCACAATCTTGTTCCTAATCGTTTTTGGTAAGTCCCTCTCGAAAATCATCCGTTTTCATAACCATTTTCGACCTCAAATCGAGCAAAAACTCCCATTTTCGTAACTTGAGTTTTCGGGTCAAAAACCGCCTTGTTTTGGTGTCAAAATGCAAGCTTTTGTGTTTAAAAGTACTAGGAATCGATAGCCCTTTCAATCCCGAGCATTTCCATGTCAAAAACTTCGATTTTGGGTCAAAAATCTGGAAAATCTGGAAAACCCGTGGGTTTCTCCGTCGCCCAGCTTGAAGGAGTCGAATCAGACTCATTCGATCGAACCAGTCGATCGAATCAGTCCATTCGATCGAATGCGTAGATCGAACAAGTCCAGTCGACCGAATAGGGAAGCAACCGAATGGTCTCCAACTCATTCGATCGAATGAGTTTTGTATTCGATCGAATGAGTGTTGTATTCGATCGAACGTGTTCCTATTCGATCGAACGTGTTCCTGTTTGATCGAACGTGCTCCTATTCGATCGAACGTGTTGTATTCGATCGAACGTGTTCCTATTCGATCGAACGTGTTCCTATTCGATCGAATCAAGCCAGAACCAAGCTGTTTCCAAGTTCGCCTAAGGTTTAACTTCGCCTGAAGCGAAGTTCGTCTATAAAATAAATTAAAAACCTAATGGAAAATGTGTTAAGGCAGTTATCGAAAATAAAATTTTTCCAAGCTGACCTGGCAGCTTAACCCCAGCCAGGGGCTCTGCCCCTTGGACCCCGCTAGGGGCTGCCGCCCCTAGAACCCCGCTGCCAGGGGCGCTGCCCCCCGGACCCCCGTTCGTTGTGGGTCATATATAGATAGAAATACAAACGAGTAGCAGTAGTTAATTGATATGTGTAAATATTATACAGTTAGCCGAGCCCAGTTAAAGAAAGGAATTACGATCAACGGCGAGCGTAACAGGATCCAGGTGAGTTTCTAGCCCCATTCCTTGTTATGTTTTCGGGGCTGTGTGCATACTTGATGTGTTGTTAATACATTTATCCAAAGTGATAAGTGTATGCCATAGGTGATATATGTGATATGTATGAATGATTGCTTGATGGTTCGTGAACGATCTTCGGATATTGCACGTACTGTCAGGTTGTAACGTTATAAATATGGCAAGTATGATATGTATGTTTATGTGTATGAACGTAAGAAAGTTAATAAAAGAAGGAGATGACGGTTGTATGGTTGTATGGTTACGAAAGGGGTACCGAGCCCTAATAATACTCGAGGTATGATGTATGGTTGTATGGTAACGAAGAGGGAATCGAACCCTACTAATATTCGAAAACATGGGACCAGACCCTAATAATATTTGTGATGTTAGGGACCAGACCCTAATAATATCTGTGATGTTAGGGACCAGACCCTCATAATATCTGTGATGATAGGGACCAGACCCTTATAATATCTGTGATGTTAGGGACCAGACCCTTATAATATCTGTGATGTTAGGGACCAGACCCTTATAATATCTGTGAGGTTATAGGGCGAAAGGCTCTTTAAAACGTATGATTATGAATGTAAAGAAAGTATGTAAGTAAGAAAGAAAGTATGTAAGTAAGAATGAAGGTATGAGTACTTATGTGTGAATGAAAGAAAGTTATGAGGTTAAGTACGTATGTATGTAACAAGGTATTGTATGGTAGTGTATGATTAACTAGAACTCACTCAGCGTAGCTGACTTTTAGTATGCACGCAGGTGAGTAGGATGAGACAGCTGGCTTGAGTGGAGGACACATGGCAGAAGACTAAAGCCTGGCATCTGAAGATCTGATATGTTTATTAAGTTATGTTTTGATTTTGAAAGACAAGAGGAATGTTTTAAGACATGAGTATGATTTGATATGTAATGTTTTATGAAAGTTTTATATTCCGCGTAAAGTTTTAATTAACTCTGATATTTAGAACTGTGTTTATGAGTAAATCCAACACGCAAGTAGGGTTACCGGTAACGGGGCCTTACAAGTTGGTATCAGAGCAAAGTTCGAGAGATTTAAGCATCCTACATGCTTAGACTCGAACAGAGAATGGGATTTAAGTAAGAAAAGAAAGAAGATGCCAGTTCAAGAATGCCATGTGTCGCTCAAGCAAGATCAGTAAAGGTGAAAGGTATGATTAAATGATATACGTTAATGAGAAAGAAAAGATATGAGAATGGTACGGATAGGAATAATTGATTGTTTTGAATTGACTAACTACTTAAGTAGAACCAGCACAAATAGACTCATAAAAGGAAGTGTATAGGACGCGGAAAGTAACGTGATCAGCTAATCACAACTGGCCACTGTTATTACCTGTTAGCCTTACTATCCTTGTACTAGATAGTTCCTTGAGTGATGATGTTTGTGTTTTCCCCTTTAGAATACTAATGGCTGGAGCTGGAGAATTTGTTGAAACTGGGGGTCGCACTGGGCGTCGTGGCAGGCCTCGTCTTGTCCGGCAACCCTCGGTGGAAGAAGCTTCCCACACCGAAGATGAAGGAAGCGCGGCTGGAGGAGACCAGAACAACAACGAGGAAGTTCAACTTAGCCCTGCAGTTCAAGCAGCCATCGTTCAGGCTGTAGTTGCTGCTGTGAAGAACCTGAATCCCGAAGGATCTGCTGGAAGCCGTGAGCGAACTGCTGAAGGGGCGGGTGGTGATGGTAGAAAGGATGGGGAAGGTGAAAGAGGGGCCTCGAGTGGGGATAAGTCAGTGAAAGTCGATGATAGGAGAGGAGGACAAGGTGGGTGCAGCTATAAGTCCTTCAAAGGTTGTGACCCGCCTAAGCTGACTGGTTTAGGAGACGCAATCGCTACTCTCCAGTGGATAACCGCTATGGACAAGGTTATCCGCATTAGCGAATGCCGTCCCGACCAAGCTGTGGGTTATGCTACTCAGTCATTCGTAGATGAGGCTATGTATTGGTGGGAGAGTGTGGAGCAGAGGAAGACCCGTGAAGAGATCAAAGAGATGAGGTGGGAAGATTTGAAAGAGTTGGTAATGAAGAAGTTCTGTGCAGATGCCGAGGTTGAAAGAACGGAGATGAAGTTCCAGAATTTGAAAGCCGGTATGATGACGCATCGTGAGTATACCACGGAGTTCAACCGACTATCTAGGTTGGTGCCTGACATGGTTGACACTGAGGTCAAGAGAATCAAATGTTATGTGAGAGGGTTGCCACAAAAGGTCCGCATGTTAGTCAGGGCGATTCAACCTGCTACTTTTGATTCGGCTGTTGGACTCGCGGAAATGGTCTATGCTGACGTGGCCGCGGATGATAGGGTGGAAAGGGATGAAGAGAAAGAGAAGAAAGGGGTCACTCCTGCTAAACGACCCGGTACTCAGTTATGGAACTCCAAGGATAAGAAACAGAAAGTGTGGGAGAAGAGATCGTGTAAGACCTGCGGAAAGAGGCATGGTGGTGAATGCAAGTGGGGTAAAAGTTCTAATGTTTGTCTCAAATGTGGAAAGGCTCATGGTGGAGAATGCAGAATGGGGTCGAATGCCTGTTATAAGTGCGGGAAGGTAGGGCATTATGCCAATGAGTGCAGTGCGAAGCCAGCCTGTTACAAATGTGGCAAGACAGGCCATATGTCAAGGGAGTGCACTGAAGGTGTAGCTGGAGGTAGTGGAAAGAAGGATGCCGATCAAGCTAGGCCCAGAACTAGAGCCTACATGCTGACCCAGGAACAAGCCAGGCAGATTCCGGATGTCGTCACAGGTACGTTTCTAGTGAACGATGTTTCCGCTTCTGTATTATTTGATTCTGGTGCGAATAGAAGTTTTGTAGCTACGACGTTTAGTAAACTAGCTAAAATGAAAGGCTGCCGAGTGTCTGAAACTTTTGTAGTAGAAACCGCAAGTGACACTTCGGTGAAAATAACAAAAATGGTTAAGAATTGTAAGATAGAGTTAGAGGGACATGAGTTCCCAGTTACTTTGTATGTTATGGCCTTAGGAGGGTTCGATGTAGTCTTGGGTATGGATTGGTTGTCTGAGTTTGAGGCTCAGATAGTATGTAAAAGTAAGATGATAAGGTTAAAGTCATTGGATGGTAGTGCGGTGACGGTTTATGGTGATAAGGAGAGTTGTGGGCTTAATGTCATTTCGATGATAAAAGCCGAGGGTTTGTTAAGGCGGGGGTGCGGAGCCTACCTGGCGTATGTTGTCAACGCTACGGCCGAGACGAAAGAAATGAAGAATGTTCCTATTGTGCGCGACTACCCAGAAGTATTCCCTGAGGATCTTCCGGGGTTGCCACCTGAGCGAGAAATAGAATTTCAGATAGATTTAATACCAGGAGCCCAGCCCGTCGCGAAAGCGCCTTACCGTCTAGCACCGTCCGAGATGAAGGAATTAATGTCCCAACTGCAAGAACTCCTCGACAAAGGTTTCATAAGACCGAGTGTTTCTCCGTGGGGCGCACCGGTTTTGTTTGTGAAAAAGAAGGATGGAAGTATGAGATTGTGCATAGACTATCGTGAGTTGAATAAGCTTACGGTAAAGAATAGATATCCTTTGCCAAGGATCGATGATCTGTTTGACCAACTGCAAGGTTCAAGTTGGTTCTCACGAATAGATCTCAGATCAGGCTACCATCAGCTGAAGGTGAAGGAGGCAGACATCCCTAAGACAGCGTTCCGAACGCGGTATGGACACTACGAGTTCCTCGTAATGTCATTCGGTCTAACAAATGCTCCTGCAGCATTTATGGACATGATGAATAGGGTGTGTCGGCCGATGTTGGATAAGTCGGTTATCGTCTTCATTGACGATATATTGATTTATTCAAAGAACGAGTCTGACCATGCTGAGCATCTGAGAGAGGTATTGGAGACACTGAAGAAAGAGAAGTTGTACGCCAAGTTTTCGAAGTGCGCGTTCTGGCTAAGAGAAGTGCAATTTTTAGGTCACGTGATTAATCCTGAAGGGATTACCGTGGACCCAGCTAAGATTGAAGCGATAACGAATTGGAAGACTCCGCAAAATCCGACTGATATACGAAGTTTCCTAGGGTTAGCCGGCTACTACAGGAGATTCATCGAAGGTTTCTCCAAGGTAGCCGCACCGCTGACCGGTATGACCCGAAGGTCGATAGTATTCAGCTGGGGAAAATTTCAAGAAGAAGCCTTTGAAGAATTGAAGAAGAGACTCACGCAAGCTCCAATCCTTACTTTACCCGATGGTGATGAGGATTTTGTTGTTTGTGCTGATGCCTCGCATCAAGGGTTAGGTTGCGTGTTGATGCAACGAGGGAAGGTGATAGCCTACGCGTCTAGACAGTTGAAGGTCCATGAGAGTACTTACCCGACGCATGATTTGGAGCTAGCAGCTGTAGTGCATGCTCTTAAGTTATGGAGGCATTATCTGTACGGCACTAAGTGTACTATCTATACCGATCATAAGAGTTTAAAGTACTTCTTCGAGCAGAAAGAACTGAACATGAGGCAGAGAAGATGGTTAGAATTGATAAAGGATTACGACTGTGAGATTAAGTATTACCCCGGTAAAGCTAACGTGGTCGCTGATGCGTTAAGTCGTAAGAATGAGGAAGTCCTTGCAACAGTGAAGTCATACAAGTTGATCATGAACCCGAGTCTTTTTGAAGAAATCATCAAGGTGCAGTCAGAAGTGTTAATAGATGAAGGGTTAGTAAAGAAGGAAAGGATTTATGGCCAGCAAGATGAGTTGATGGAAAACACTCATGGAGTTAAGACTAGGTTCGACCGTATGTGGATCCCACGCCATGGTGATCTTAGAAGTCGAATCTTAGATGAAGCTCATAAGTCAAGGTACTCAATCCATCCAGGAGCTACAAAGATGTACCAAGACTTGAAAAGAGATTACTGGTGGCCAGGATTGAAGAGCGATGTAGTGGATTATGTTGGTAAGTGCTTAACTTGCTTACAAGTCAAAGCCGAACACCAAAAGCCTGGTGGGAAGATGCAACCGCTAGAGATACCTGAGTGGAAATGGGAACACATCGCCATGGATTTCGTGACTAAGCTACCTCGTACAGCTAAGCAACATGATACCATCTGGGTGATTGTGGACCGTTTGACCAAGAGTGCTCACTTTCTACCCATACGAGAGGCCATCTCGTCAGAAACGTTAGCAAGCTTGTTCATTAAGGAAATTGTAACCAAGCATGGAGTACCGTTATCGATCGTGTCTGATAGGGATACACGGTTTACTTCGAGGTTCTGGAAGAAATTTCATGAAGCTATGGGGACGAGGTTGAACATCAGTACGGCGTATCATCCTCAAACCGATGGACAGTCTGAAAGGACGATCCAAACCCTTGAGGATATGCTACGTGCTTGCGTTTTAGATTTTGGTGGAAGTTGGGATGATCATCTGCATCTGGCAGAGTTCTCCTATAACAACAGTTACCATTCGAGTATTGGTATGCCACCGTTTGAGATGCTGTACGGTAGACGATGTAGAACCCCGGTGTGTTGGGGTGAGATTGGTCAGAAGGAAATGGGAAGTATAGAAGTGGTTCAAGAAACGTCTTCAAAGTTCGATCAGATCAAAGCAAGAATGAAAGCCGCTCAAGACAGACAAAAGTCTTATGCGGATAAGCGGCGACGACCAATTGAGTTTAACGTTGGCGACTATGTGATGCTTAAGGTCTCGCCTTGGAAGGGGATTATCCGTTTTAGGAAAAGAGGAAAGTTGAGTCCGAGGTACATTGGACCGTTCAAGATTGTAAAACGTGTGGGTGAAGTAGCTTACAAACTGGACTTACCCGATGAGTTAGAAGGAATTCATTCAACCTTCCATGTCTCTCATCTGAGGAAGTGTCTAGCTGATGACAAGTCTCACGTGCCATTAATGGACATCGAGGTTGATGAACAATTGAACTACATCGAGCAACCGATAAAGATCGTTGATCGCAAGGAGAAGCAGCTTCGTCATAAGGTTATACCCTTGGTCAAAGTGATATGGAAACACCGCAAGGGATCAGATGCTACTTGGGAAGTTGAGGATGAGATGCGCAAGTTTTACCCTAGTTTGTTTATGTAATAGTTAGGTTTCGGGGACGAAACCTCTTTAAGGGAGGAAGACTTGTAACATCCTAAAATTTTATATTGATAAATAAAAGAAAGTTATGTTTAGTAATTTCACGTTTTAGTTATTTAATGTCGAGTAAGGAACGGGTCTTGGGCTTAGTTATTTTATGAACTCGGCCTGTCTCGACCCGTAGGAAGCCAACCCGAGCCTAACCAAACCCGTAGTATATAAACGAAAGTTCTTGACACTTCCACCATTTTTCACCATCTTCCTTCACTTACACCCACCCAAACACTCTCATTTCTAGAGAGAGAAGCTAGAGAGAGAAAGTTCTCAAATCACAAATCCGAGTCCACAATCTTGTTCCTAATCGTTTTTGGTAAGTCCCTCTCGAAAATCATCCGTTTTCATAACCATTTTCGACCTCAAATCGAGCAAAAACTCCCATTTTCGTAACTTGAGTTTTCGGGTCAAAAACCGCCTTGTTTTGGTGTCAAAATGCAAGCTTTTGTGTTTAAAAGTACTAGGAATCGATAGCCCTTTCAATCCCGAGCATTTCCATGTCAAAAACTTCGATTTTGGGTCAAAAATCTGGAAAATCTGGAAAACCCGTGGGTTTCTCCGTCGCCCAGCTTGAAGGAGTCGAATCAGACTCATTCGATCGAACCAGTCGATCGAATCAGTCCATTCGATCGAATGCGTAGATCGAACAAGTCCAGTCGACCGAATAGGGAAGCAACCGAATGGTCTCCAACTCATTCGATCGAATGAGTTTTGTATTCGATCGAATGAGTGTTGTATTCGATCGAACGTGTTCCTATTCGATCGAACGTGTTCCTGTTTGATCGAACGTGCTCCTATTCGATCGAACGTGTTGTATTCGATCGAACGTGTTCCTATTCGATCGAACGTGTTCCTATTCGATCGAATCAAGCCAGAACCAAGCTGTTTCCAAGTTCGCCTAAGGTTTAACTTCGCCTGAAGCGAAGTTCGTCTATAAAATAAATTAAAAACCTAATGGAAAATGTGTTAAGGCAGTTATCGAAAATAAAATTTTTCCAAGCTGACCTGGCAGCTTAACCCCAGCCAGGGGCTCTGCCCCTTGGACCCCGCTAGGGGCTGCCGCCCCTAGAACCCCGCTGCCAGGGGCGCTGCCCCCGGACCCCCGTTCGTTGTGGGTCATATATAGATAGAAATACAAACGAGTAGCAGTAGTTAATTGATATGTGTAAATATTATACAGTTAGCCGAGCCCAGTTAAAGAAAGGAATTACGATCAACGGCGAGCGTAACAGGATCCAGGTGAGTTTCTAGCCCCATTCCTTGTTATGTTTTCGGGGCTGTGTGCATACTTGATGTGTTGTTAATACATTTATCCAAAGTGATAAGTGTATGCCATAGGTGATATATGTGATATGTATGAATGATTGCTTGATGGTTCGTGAACGATCTTCGGATATTGCACGTACTGTCAGGTTGTAACGTTATAAATATGGCAAGTATGATATGTATGTTTATGTGTATGAACGTAAGAAAGTTAATAAAAGAAGGAGATGACGGTTGTATGGTTGTATGGTTACGAAAGGGGTACCGAGCCCTAATAATACTCGAGGTATGATGTATGGTTGTATGGTAACGAAGAGGGAATCGAACCCTACTAATATTCGAAAACATGGGACCAGACCCTAATAATATCTGTGATGTTAGGGACCAGACCCTAATAATATCTGTGATGTTAGGGACCAGACCCTCATAATATCTGTGATGATAGGGACCAGACCCTTATAATATCTGTGATGTTAGGGACCAGACCCTTATAATATCTGTGATGTTAGGGACCAGACCCTTATAATATCTGTGAGGTTATAGGGCGAAAGGCTCTTTAAAACGTATGATTATGAATGTAAAGAAAGTATGTAAGTAAGAAAGAAAGTATGTAAGTAAGAATGAAGGTATGAGTACTTATGTGTGAATGAAAGAAAGTTATGAGGTTAAGTACGTATGTATGTAACAAGGTATTGTATGGTAGTGTATGATTAACTAGAACTCACTCAGCGTAGCTGACTTTTAGTATGCACGCAGGTGAGTAGGATGAGACAGCTGGCTTGAGTGGAGGACACATGGCAGAAGACTAAAGCCTGGCATCTGAAGATCTGATATGTTTATTAAGTTATGTTTTGATTTTGAAAGACAAGAGGAATGTTTTAAGACATGAGTATGATTTGATATGTAATGTTTTATGAAAGTTTTATATTCCGCGTAAAGTTTTAATTAACTCTGATATTTAGAACTGTGTTTATGAGTAAATCCAACACGCAAGTAGGGTTACCGGTAACGGGGCCTTACATAGAACTATTAGACAAGGACTTGATTTGTCATGGCTATCCTCTGCGAGGAGCATCGGTGTTGTTTGTAAAGAAGAAGGATGGAAGCTTTAGGATGTTTATTTATTACTGGGAATTAAACAAAGTAGCCATCAGAAACTGATATCCCCTTCTTAGAATAGATGATTTATTGACCAACTTCAAAGGGTGAACTATTTCTCAAAAATTGATCTGTGATCCGGCTACCATCAAGTTAAAAATCCAAAAGGAAAATATTCTAAAATGGCATTTCTCGAACTTGGTATGATCACTATGAATTCTTAGTTATGCCTTTTGGGCTAACTAATGCACCTCGCAGTTTTCATGGACCTCATGAACCGAGTTTGTAACATGTATCTCGACAAATTCGTTATAGTGCTTATTGAGACATTCTAATATATTCGAAAACCAAGGAGGAACACGAACAACATTTACGAACAATATTGGAGTTGTTGAGGCAAGAGAAATTGTATGCCAAAATTTCGAAGTGTGAATTTTGGCTACAAAGAGTGCAATTTTAGGACACATTGTTAACCGACACGAAATTCACATAGACCTGGGAAAATTGAAGCCATTAAAAATTGGCAAGCCCCAAAATCACCGAAAGAGATTCGCCAATTTTGGGGGACTAGCTGAGTATTACCGGTGCTTTATTGCAAACTTTTCTGGTATAACCCAACCTTTAACCCTCTTAACCTAAGAAGATTGAATTTATGATTGGGGAGAAGAACAAGAAATGGCTTTTCAATTGTTAAAATAGAAACTATGTCAAGCCCCAATACTGAGTCTCCCCGAAGGGACTAACGACCTTGTAGTTTATTATGATGCATCCCGAAAAGGTTTAGGATGCGTACTTATGTAAAGAAACATGGTTATAGCGTATGCTTCCCCGATAATTAAAACTGCACGAGAAAAATTATACTACCCATGACCTAGAATTGGGGGCGGTTATTTTGCACTTAAGATCTGGAATCACTATTTGAATGGCATCAAATGCACAGTTTATACAAATCACAAGAGTCCGCAACATATTTTTGACCAAAAAGACTCGTACATGAGGCAAAGAAGATGAATGAAGTTAGTGAATGATTATGATTGTGGAATTCGTTACCAGCTAGGCAAGGCTAATATCGTAGCCGATACCTATGTCAAAAAGATAAAGATAAACCCGCGAAAGTAAGAGCACTTGAAACGATTATTCAGACGAACATTACCGGGAAAATTCTTATCGCCCTTAAAGAAGAACACATGGAAAACGAAGTCTTACACGGGAACGAGCAGAACCTTGAATAGAAAACCAACGAGATACTATACTTTAAAAACCGAGTCTAGATTCCAACTCTTCGTAATCTACATGACTTGACAATGGATGAAGTGCATAAGTCCAAAGATTCTATTCATCCAGGTACCGATAAGATGTACAAAGATTTAAAGGAATATTATGAGTAGCCCGAATGCTTGACTTGTGCTAGAATTAAGGCAGAGTATCAAAAGCCCTCAGTAATGTTACAACAACCAGAAACACTCAGTGAAAGTGGGAACAGATTACTATGAGCTTCGTAACACACTTTCATAACTCATCCCAAAAACACAGTTTAGTCCTAGTACTAGTTGATCGGCTAACTTAATTTGCACACTTCCTCCAGATCCATAATAGCTGCACAACTGAAAGGCTCGTCTACCATTATATCAGGGAAATCATATCTTGACATGGTGTGCCTATTTCAATTACTTCGGACTGAGATAGTCTTTTCGCCTCTTATTTTTGGCAAACTTAGGAAACTGGATCGGTCAAAGTACGACCTGTCATTCCCTAAAAAAATGCTCGATCTGGATGAACTATATAAACACTAGAAGATTTACCTCGCGCTTGTACATTAGACCTTAGAGGAAATTAGGACCAGCATTTTCCACTAGTCTAATCCTCGTATACTAATAGTTATCATAATATTATACGAGCGGCACTATAACCTGTTTGATACGAGCAAGAATACAAATCGCTACTTTATTAGACTGAAAGTTGGTAACACTCAAAATGCAAAATCCGATTTGATTCCAGAATATCACAGATAAACCTTGTAAGATTCAAAAACAATCTGAAAGCCGCCTGAGACTGACAAAAGAACTATACCGATGCACGTAGTAAATTTTTGACCTTTGAAAGATGATATTTTAGTTGAGGAAACCGATAAGTTAACTTCAATATACATGGAACTGTACAAAGTTGCCTCGAAAATTTATCCCGTAGCATATCGACTATAACTATCTTTAAAGTCGAGTTTTACTAACGATCGTAGTCCTACTGATAAATTCCTATATATCGAACCTAATCAAGTGCCTTATTAACGAGGCGGAGATAGTACCACTTGAAAACTTACTTATAGCTAAACTTTGTACAGAAACCCTTATAATTATTGGATGGGAAAATCAAATAGTTACGACACAATAATATTTCATTGGTCAAAGTTCGATGAAATCCATAACGAGGAAACAAATATATTTGAAAACAAAAACAAATACTCCTGTTTGTCCCTGAGAAGCGTGTAATTGGCATATCGAATTTCGGGGATGAAATTTCTTAGCCGGTGGAGAATGTGGCATTCGTGACAAAACCGGACACACCTCAGTATTCACATGCCGAATAAGCGATTATCCGCTTATTGGTATCGATCAAACAAATAATCAAACGTGTTTGGTTATGATCCGGATATCCCAGGGGGGCCATCTATAAGTGATATACATTTAATATAAGCTCACATATTGATATTATAGCCTTAGTACGATAGCAAACCCGTTAAACGAAAACATGCTCGTTTAAGTACCCGCTATGATTTTAAACACGAAAGATAGTTACGAAACAAGCATTGTATCATCCGTTAAGCTGAAAAAGACTTACAAAACACTTATTTGGGTTGTTAAGTGATCCATGAAAATATTTTGATTTTTACAAACAAATAGTATGTTTTTATAAATTTACAAGAAATTGGCCGAAAAACACTCGTGTTCGCACTGTTTGTCGTACCCGATATATTTTTCTCGCAAAAAACCGAAGCTGAAAATAAAATTGGACTCGGCATTCAATCTTAGGGCATGTTCTAATATTTTCCAGTAAAACCTAGGTAACTTCATATATTTTGATCAATTTTCAATTAGTTTAATCATGTTTAAACACATAAAAACATAGTTTGATTACCAAAAATCAATTTTAACCATGCAAAAACCCTAAAAGTGGTCCAAAAATATATTTTGATCATACACATGGTTAGGAACCTATTTTGATACGTTTTGTTTTTGGCCACAAACACGGATTAAGGGATTTAAATCGCGTTTATACGATTCAAAAGTTCGGTTTAAAGCCCTAGCCAAAATCCTAAGTTTCAAGGCTGATCTATTGATGATACATGCTTTGTTTTGTGATATAGGACTTGTAGTTTCATTAATTAGAAGATCAAGGACCTGGAAAATTGAGTAAAATAGTGGAAACGAACGAAAACCGCAAAGGGAATGTTGAAACACTTGTTTAGGGGCTATTTATGATTAGATTATGACGTGCTTGTTGTTAGCTTGTAAAGTTTTAAAGAAACATTAGGGACAATATGAATGAGTCCCTGCCCAATTTTGGTAATTTTTAGACAATCCGAGAATATTTGGCGAATTTATTACTGTTTTGGGACGTTTATTTGTGAAAAATACTTAAACTACTTGAAAAATTATGACATTTCAGGGAGAACTTTGGTATGGCATAATTTGATCACATATAAAATTTTGAATCAATTGGAGAAACCCTAGTTATGGTTTCTAGATTCGCGATTATTCAAGTTTTTATGGTCATTTAAGGTTCTGGAAATTTTGCAGGGTGTTTTGGGAGTTATTTGGATCACTCAGTAATTTTTTTGGATTATTCGGAAATTGTTTGGTATAAACGGAGGATTTACAGGTTAAATATAGCATATAAAATAAATTTTTATAAATTAATAAATCAACAAATAATTCTAGAAATATTTTTATAAAAGTCTACTATTTTACTTGATATGTGTATGAATTTTCATAATTTAATGATTAACGGATAATTAATTGTGCTAATTTGGAAGTTAAACAAATTCATTTCTAATAAAAACCGACGAGTTCGTGATTAACGAATCTGTTGGAATATCAGAACATTAAGAGTGATCAAAAAACATATTTTCGTGTTAACTGAGTAAAACCGAACTTTTTGAGAAAAGTTCGGACAATTTGGATGAATTGTGCTCGTTTTCTCCAAACTAGATTGAATAAACGAAAATGAGCCACGTAGCGAATGCATACATCTAATCTACGATCTATATTTATAAATTTAATCAATTTATCAACCAACATGTTTACCCAAATTTATATGGTCATACATGTTTTCTAAACACGCAAACGATCAACTCGACGCAGCAGGTGAAACAGAAAAACTGAGCCAAGTTCGGTTTTAATCATAAGATATTGAACAACGTTACAATCTGAGCCTATTGATATGTTCTGGGCATGACAGCCACACCCGGACTAGATATACAGCCCAATTTAGTATGGAGATTATAATAATTTTAAAATATTAATATAATTATAATATGGATTATAGGGACTAGTGATATCAAGCTGAACAAACTGCAATCTGACACCGTACCGATTACCTACTAAACAGTGAGTTTCCTGACCCCACCTTTTAAACTTTTTACGAACTTTTAGGGTGAAAAACATTTCTGTTTATATCTATATACATACCTGAAGCATGTGATGATGTGAATTATCTAAGTGCTAACACATGAAAGTCCCCACTAACACAATGATTAACTTCAAGCAGGTGGCTTGTGAATAGTATTATTGGTTTGACGAACCCAAACGGAGTCAACACGGTTTGCTGAAACCATAACACCTTTTGCACATGAACATAATGATTCAAACATGCTATTTAGTGTTAAACATAGCTACTTGGGGCATGCTGTGTAGCATTTTAGATTTTTCAAACCCGTATTCGTTTGCATATACCCGGCCCGTGAACTTATTCGAATTCTTATTTATAAGTATTTAAGAATTACATATTCATTTTATGCCCTTTAAGTTCTTAAAGTTACTTATTCTTTGTTTAGACTTTAAAATAATCAAAAATTGAACATTTTAGGTAGAGTAGGGGCCATAATTGTCAAAAATCAAAATCAACATTTTCCCTCCTGGAGCGATGCGCGACGGCAAACCATGTAGGTGTAAGGCCCTGAACCCCGGGAACCCCACAGTTGGTAATCATACAAAACACTTATAAAATATTTAAACTAAAAAAAATCAATCGTTCCATTAAGCAACCAATTTCAGAGTAAAATTCAGCGGAAAACGTAAATAATAAAATAAGTTCCCAAAACCTGGGAATTTTGCCCAAAACCAACATAATTATCTTAAATAAAAATTTTTAAAAGAAATCTTTAATAATAAAGTCTCCAAATTCCGTATGCCCTTCACCGTCCAAGTAGCTTCGTGCACGTCCAAGCGATAAGGCATCCTCTTCCTAACCTGAAACTCACACTAACATGCAGACAAAGTCAGCTTAAACTAAGTGAGTTCAAGTTTTAAATAAGTAACAAAACTCTTAATAATCATTCCAACGGTTTTAAAATTGTAAACGGAAATATATCAGTTAGGTCATCACATTCAATAAATAATCATCTTTACGTATGAACATCTCCTTACGTGCATTCCTATATATATAAATATATATATATACATATAACATTCAATAATAACATTTAGGGCTGAGAAAACGTACAACCCCAACACGTAACATTCCATTCAACGCATGCAACATGAAGTAGGCATACGTAACATTCCGTAGTCGATAACGACTACAACATTCGCCAAATATTGGCCATACAATAATATATATACATACACACATTCCATAACATTCCAAGGCCTACCAATACTAGCAAGCCTATGCAAAATAGTTTAAAACATTTCATCAAGCAAAATCGCTTAGGTGTGCATGCTAGCCCAAAACTTAAAAAGAGTTAAACGGGGCATCAAGAACTCACCTGAGGTCAACCAAACACCAGCAACGAGCTAAGGACTCCCTAAGTACTCACTCACAAGCAAGGGCCTGTAAATTGCATGCAACGCGTCACTAAACTGGACCGTAAGAACACACTTGCTTAATGGGCCGTTCAAGCCCAACACTTTGGTCCGAGGCCCAACAACTTGGCCCGAGGCCCAACCCAAACCCAATTACTTTACCTCAGCCCCTAAAACCTTTCAATTAACCAAACCCACCCTACAATTATGGTCGGGGCTAACCATGATGCACAACTCACCCGCCGGTAATCAAATCGAGTCGAATACGCGCGCAATAAATCATAAAACCAATTGTCAAACAAATCAGCCCCAAATGGACCAAATTCCCATCTTAACCTTTTCATACATCATAATTATGTCACCCGAGTTGATAGGGTTGACGGTTCCTTTTTACAACTCTCAATTTAACATTTAAACGAAAATTCGCGCACCGCCGACTCGATTGACCAATCACCAACCAAAACAGCCCCGAGTATCAAAAAAGTAAATTTCCCACAGCCCTTAGACTCCCCTAGGACCGTGCAAACTGATTCGGTCGGTCATTCAATCGATTAACGCATCAAATTCAACAATTGACAATTCTACACCCGATAAACCCTAGTTTTCGAACTAAAATCGATTGACCGACCAAAACACCTCCAATGGCCAAGAAATTTTAATATAATGTAAATGCCATACCTGGGAATCTTTCTACACCAGAAACTCTAACTTTTATCCACGGGAAGTGGGTCAATTGCATTTTGGCCGAAATCTGTCCAACGAAAAGTATCGGCAAAATTAAGCATCAAAACGATTAGGGGTGAACGAAAAGAGTGTTGGGGATTGTAGTACATACCTTGAAATACTTCTAAGAGCTTGGAATTGATCAAAAAGTTGAAGCAAAGAAGGGGGAGGGGCTGTTCTTCGGCCGATCGCAGCTGGGGGGGGCTAGGGTTAGGTTAATTGTTTTATGATATAAATAAAATAGTTAAATCCAAGTCCCTCCAAATTGAAGTGTAAGGCAAAATGGAAGGAAAAGTTAGGTTCTTTAACGTACCGGGATGACGTAAAGGCTTCTGAGAAACGTTGGATAGAACCCGAGAATTATACATACTCTACAAGCTTTAATTCTTGAAACCGGAATTAACGGGCGTTAGAGTAGGTGGCCGTGCGGCGTGATGGTGCCTCTGCACGGATCGTTTAAGTTTTATTCTTTCCTAGTTCGTTTTAGGCATGCAAATCGCTTAATTTTGGCATAAATCGAGTAAATTAAGATTCAAGAAAAGGAAAATAACTAAGAAACATGTCCATGTTCATTACTTATTGTCCAAGAACGAATTTTTACTGATCTTTCATTGATTTCGTCATCTAATACTTATTCGGTTACTTAAACGAGCAAACTAACCAAATTGGTTCGTTTTTTCATATATTATATAAAAAAATCTCATATTATCTGTCATATACTTTCCTCATACCCTAATATATCATCCTCAGTCGTCACCCTCCCCTGTTCTTCATAAAATCCTTCAGATTTTGCATTATTGTTGAAGATACAAGCATAAATGGTTGATTTTGCTTACTTTTGAACCTTTGACTCTTAGTTTTGGTTGATTCTTTCACTTTCCGGGTAAGTTGTAAAATGAGTAATTTTTCATACATATTTCCTAGTCAATAACCTTCAGTCAATTTTGGTGGTTGAAGGGCAAAACAGTCAACAAGTTTGACTTTACAGTTTCTCATACTTCTGGTCGGATTCAACGTTCGGTCTAGAAGGCTTTTATTCTCGTAACGAAATTTAAGGCACTGACCAAAACCCGACTTTCGACTCACTGTTCGGATTCTGGTCAGTACCGACTCATTTAAATCTTAAATTTAACATAACCGGAGTTCTAAACATCCATGTGGATTGATTCCAGTGGAAACAAGTTGTTTTTACTTATATTATCGTATCTCAAAGTTTCAGGTTCTGTTGGTTTATTTCGTTCGACGCGTTAGTGGATGACCTGCTTAATCTTTAACTCGTTTATTCGTAATTGTATCCACTTTATAGTCCAAGGCGAGTTTATCATTCCCCTATTTTGTTGAGTTTTCTAACGTTTTGTGGACGTACGTGTATTATTCGTATTTCATATTATATATATGTCTTAAATATAGCAAATGTGTAATTGTGTGTGATTATCGAATATACGCGTTACATGCTTACTTGTGCTAATATTCATTCATTCGTATATTTCGGAGGGGTCCAACATAATCCTATGTATAGGGTGCTCATAGTATTGACCAACGCCCGATTTGCTTAGCAACGGTATAACTACTTGCTTATGGTTTGATTCATTTACCACAATTTACTAGGTTATGCTTATTTATCATACTATATCATATAATTGCAAAACTGGTGATAATCTCACTCAACGTTATGTTGACAAATTCTATTATTTTCTACGCATATGCAGGTTGCTTTTGAATTAAAGTTTGACGTGAAAATGACATCTAGACCAGAGCTTAGGATTTAATGAAGACAATCATTATTTAAGTTTATCTTGGATTATAATTACTTATTTGAATTGTTTTGTAATATTTGTAAACTTATGTGTACTCTTTGAAATAAAATAATTAAATAGATATTGCATTTGTATTTATGATAGTATCTTCGAGCAGTTAACAATCAGCTTACGCCCCGGCATTTCCGCATTAGGTTGGGGTGTGACAGATTGGTATCAGATCCGAAGGTTTTATGATAAGTCGTTAGAAATTGTCCTAGTCATATGTTAGGATCCTATACGTGCTTATCTGAACTGCCTTATGTGCTATTTAAATTGTTTACAGCTTATATACGGTAGTTATTTTATTTATTATATGTTATTTTTTTATTGCACACACACAAATTCCGAGGCTATGCCTCACATTCAAAATATTTTTCTAAATCTTTTATTTTTAGTAGATTATCTTTTATTTTGGGAAATTCCTTAAGAATTCCCGCGTTTTGTTTTTTCTCCCTCTCCTTAGGGCATGGGGTATGACATATTCGGTAAGTAACCGTAGGGGGTGCGGGAAATTGTGAGTTGGGACTTGGCAAAACGATTCCAAGAACCAAAACTAAGACGCTATTCCTTACCTGGAGGATAACCTGACCACAGTACTCGAGCCTCTAGGCCAAAGTAGAACAAGATGTTATGCGACTGGACCCCTAAGCGGTTAAACGTAACCGATTAAACGGTGGCACTCCTTTTAAAAAACCAAATTCATGGTGGTTCGTGGCTAAATTCGGGAAAAACTTCCAAAATTGTGTTTTTAAATTATTTTAAAATGCTTAGTTGGGTGAAAAATCCATGTAAATCCATGGGCACTCTAATTATCCATTTCTCAACCCATTTTCAAATTTGATTTTTGGTTGGAATGTATCGACCGGGGTGGTTCCCGAGATACACCAACTATTCATATTTGATTTGTTAATCCGATATTTAGTTGGGTTGGTTAAAACGCCATGTAACGCTCATGGGCCAACCAACTCCATTGATTTGATAATTCTTTAACTAGTTGGGTCAGTTAAATGCCATGTAAACGGTCATGTGCTGACCAACTCAATTGTTTGTTATTCGTTATTATAATTGGGTCAATAAATTATCATGGAACGCTCATAGGAGGCCCAATTGTCACACCCCGTTGAGCGGATTGCGGAAGCGTAAAATGGAAATCTAACAGACACCTCTGGTATCAACCACATCATTTATAAAGAACATTACAAACTAGTTTACAATATTTCCATCGATCTAACTTTGTTTACAATTAGGTGATACAAACTAAATCCAGCCCGTTAAGCGACTTTACTTCCTATTAGCACACTTGCATCAATTCACCCAGCATTGATCGCAAGTCAAACACGTAGCACATTAACTTTCTAAACCAATCCAGTACCTGAAAAACATGTTAAAAACGGTTAAGTAGTTGATGAGTTTCACAAGTTTCAAAAAATCAGTTGTGCGTACAACAATCACAGTTTATAAATACGCAAATATGTATGAATGTACGTTCACAAGTACGTTTGTTTGTATGTTTATGATGTAATTGTGCTAAGCTACAGTGAATTCTTGACTGTTTGTGCTGCGTGCATCCATTTCCCACGCTCAATCAACCACTGTGGCCCCCTTTCCACCCACAACATGCCCCGATTAGCTATGTCTAACACTACATAGTGTGTTTGCATAATTATGGTCATGTGCAAACGGGATAATGTCTCAGCAAACCGTGCTGGCCCTGCCTGGGTTTGTCAAACCAATAGTACTATTCACAAGCCACCGGCTCGAAGTTAATCACTGTGTTAGTGGGGACTTTCGTGTGTTAGCAATTAGATAATTCCCATCATCAAACAGTTCAGAGTATATATAGATATGTATCAACATGTTTTTCACCCCAAAAGTTCATAGAAGCAGTTTAAAAGTGGGGTTATGAAACTCACGGTTTAATAGGGATTCAGTACAACGCCAGCTTGTAGTTCGTTTGACTCATATCACTAACCCCTATAATCAATATTATAATACAATTAATATTTTAATATTATTATAATCATTATGCTTGACTGGGTTGTATAACTAATCTGGGTATAGCTGGTACGCCCAGAAAGTGTTAATAGGCTTAGATTGTGATGTTGTTCAATGTCTACTACTCAAAACCGAACTTGGCTCAGTCTCCCCGTTTTCCCAGCTAGGCCAAGTTGTTCGTTTATGCGTTCAGAAAACAGTTATGGGGATGTAAGCTTGGGTAAATGTGTTGGTCGATAAAATGATTAAGTTATAAAGAAAGATCAAATATTGGGGTTCTGGATTCGCCATGGGGCCCGTTTCCGTTTATTCAGTTTGATTTGGAGAAAATGCACACAATTTATCCAAACTGTCCAGATTTCTCATAAAAAGTTAGTTTTTACTTAATTAATCCAAAAATATGATTTTTGATCACTCGTGGTGTTCTGATATTCCCGCAGCTTTGTTAATCGCAAACTTGCCGGTTTTTATCAGAATTGAATTTGTTTAATTTTCAAATTAGCGTAATTAATTAACCGTTAATCATCAAATTATGAGAATTTAGTCGCTTATCAAATAAAATATGCTTATTTTTATGAAAATATTTCTGGAATTATTTACTGATTTATTAATTTATAAAGATTCATTTTATCAGCTATATTTAGCCTGAAAATCGTCCGTTTATTCCAAACGATTTCCAAAAATTCCAAAAAAATTTCTGAATGTTCAAATTATATCCCAAAACCATATGTTTCAATTCCAAAATGTAACAACCTTGTTCAATATTCTTTTCGGACCAAATTCGGCTATAAAAACTCATATGAACACAAATGCATAAAGCCTACTTAGGCTATTCCAAATACTCCCAAATTTCACGTGTGATCAAAATATACCATGTCTGAGTTCTCCAAAAAGTTTCATAATTTTTCAAGTATTTTAACTATTTTTCTTAAATAAACATCCGAATTCGGTAATAAATTCGCCAAATATTCTCAGATGGTCGAAAAATTACCAAATTTGAACAGGGACTCAATGATATGGCCCCTGATATCCCTGAAAATGTTCATGACCTAACAATATGCACATCACAATCAAATCCTAAACAGCGCGTAATCGAGTGTTTCGGTATTAGCTTAGCGGTTTCGGTTCGTTTTTGCCTTTCTAGTCAAGTATTCGGGTTCTTGTACTTTTGAACCGTAAAAACGCCGTTTAAACCCTCTAATCCGTGTTTATGGCCAAAAAAGAGTATGATTCTGATACAAAACCATGTGTATGATCAAAACATGTTTTTGGACCAGTTTTAAGATTTTTTACATGGTTAGGAATGATTTTTGGTAATCAAACTATGTTTACATGGGATTAAATATGATTAATTAAGCTAATAATTCATAAAATGAACAAACTTACTTACGTTTTTGCTTAACTTGTTGGAAAACGGGTTGATGATCCAGAAGATATGAGAAATAGGTGGTAAAAATATCTCCCAATTAGTTTAAATAACAAAAAAATATATATATCTATGCCTTAATGAAAGTTGGCGGCCGGGAATGATTTTGGGCCTCCTTTGGGCCCATTTGGCCCAAGTTGCTGAATTTGTAAGCCCAAACGTGAAAGCCCAAGTCCAAATTTTTTTTGGGTTCGGTTTTTTTGGCGCTAAAAACATGTCGGGTACGATAAACAGCGCGAAAACGAGTGTTTTTCGACTACTTTTATGTAATTTATAAAAACATACTATACGCTTGTAAAACTCGAAAATATTTTCACAAATCACTTAAAATATTTCAAATAAGTATTTGGTAAGTCGTTTTCGGCTTAACGGATGATACAATGCTTAGTTTGCGACTATCTTTCGCGTTTAAATCTATAGCGGGTAGTTAAATGAGCATGTTTTCGTTTAATTTGTTTGCTCTCGAACTAAGGCCATAAAACTAATATATTAGCTTATATTAAACATTAATCACTTATAGACGCCCCCCGGGATATCTGGGTTATAACCAGACCTGTTTGGTTATCCGGTCGTTCGTTACGCAATAAGTGGTTAAACGTTTATTCGATTTGTAAATACCTAGGTGTATCCGGTTTTGTCACGAATGTCACATTCTCCCCCCTTTAAGAAATTTCGTCCCCGAAATTCAATATGCCAATTATACGGTCCTTAAGGAAAAACAGGAGTATTTGTTTTCGTTTTCAAATATAATTGGTTCCCCGTTTTAGATTTTACCGAACTTTGACCAATGGAATTTTGTTGAGTCGTAACTGTTTGATTTTTTTTTTCGCCTCGTCCGTAAGGCATTTGTTTGTCTTGGTATATAAGAAGCTATCAGTAAGGCTAAATTCGTGAATGAAACTCGACTTTTAAAAGTAGTTTTAGTCGATATACTATGAGATTAATTTTGTTTGAGATAATTTCGTACGGTTCTGCGTATGTTGATGTTAACTTATCGGTTTTTCCTCAACTCGAATAACACCTTTCAAAGGTCAACAATTTATTACATACATCGGTATTGTTCTTTGGTCAGTCTTAGGCGGCTTCCAGTCTTTTTTATTTATTTATTTTTTTTACGAGCTTTGTCTGTGGCTTCAGGAATCAAATCGGATTTTACGTTTTGAGTGTTGCCAACTTTTAATCTAATAAAGTATCGATTCATGTTCATGCTCGTATCATACCAGTTATAGTGCCACTCGTATAACATTATGACAACTATTAGTATACGAGGATTATACTCGTGGAAAATGCTGGTCTTAATTTTCTCTAAGGTTTAATGTACATGCGCAACACAATTCTTCCAGTGTTTGTATAGTTCGTCCAGATTGATCGTTTGTTTAGGAATTACAGGTCGTGCTGAAACCGATTCGGTTCCTTAAGTTTGCCAAAAATAAGAGGCGAAATGACTATTTCAGTCTGAAGTAATCGAAATAGACATATCATGTCCAGATATAATTTTGTTGACATAATGGTAGGCGTGTTTTTCAGTTGTGTAGTTGTTATAAATCGGGAGGGAGTGTGTCAATTAGTGTAACATCCAACTTTTTGTTAAATAATAAATGACGGAAAGTTTTGTTATTAACTATGTATCGTTAAGTTAGTCGTGTGTTAAATGTTTGGATAAGGATTTGAAATGGGAATGGAGAGTGGGTGGTGGGACCCATAACCCACTATATAAACCTAACCCACCCACCATTTTACCATTTTGTCTCCCTCCCCACACACTAAAAATACACACACTTCTTCTCTCAAACACCCGGATCCAAATTCGAGCAAAAGAAAGGTGAATCTCGTGTTCAACGTCATCGAGCAACAAGAAACGTTTGGAAGATCCTGCGTGTTATCCCGATCTGAACTCGAACCCGAAGCAAAAGGTAGGTTTCGGTTTAAATGGTTAAGTTTTATGGTTAAAATCGACATGTAAACCAATAGAAGGATAGATCGGAGTATATGATGGAAGAAAAACATGAACTTGACAATTTATAACCCCACGAGAATGTTATATGGTAAAATTTTGATGTCCGGGCCTTATAAAACGCAAGTATACAAAGTTGGTACAACCCAAAACCCTTAAAAAGGGTAAAATCGGGTCCTAAGGAAGAGTCACGAAGTAAAATGGCCATTAAATGGTAAAAACGAAGAAAAAGAAGAATTTCGCATCGCATAAGCCATGTGAATCGAAAAAGGCTATTTCGCATCTCATAAGCCATGCGAAGCGAAAAAGGCTATTTCGCATCGCATGACCATGCGAAGCGAAAAAGGTAATTTCGTATCGCACAGCCATGTGAAGCGAAACAGTTCCATGCGAAGCGAAATTCCATGCATGCGAAGCGAAATTCTTCCATGCGAAATTTTATAAAAATTCATTTTCTGATGCTTTTTTGTTAAAGGACTGTTAATGAAAATATAATTTAGATGTAGGAAATAGTGGTAATAGATAATTGATACGCGTAATGTATTGTACAGTTAGCTCAACCCCAGCCAGGGGCGCTGCCCCTTAGACCCTGCTAGGGGCTGCCGCCCCTAGACCCCGCTACCAGGGGCACTGCCCCCGGACCCCCGTTAGTTGAGGGTTTCATAAATTTAGATGTAGGATATAGTGGTAATAGATAATTGATACGCGTAATGTATTGTACAGTTAGCCGTGCACAACTAAAGAAGGGAATTACCATTAACGGCGAGAGAAATCGACTCCAGGTGAGTTCTAGCCCCATTTCTCTTTGAAATGTTTTCGGGGCTGTGTGCATACTCCTATGTGATAGTTAATACATTTACTTAATTGATAAGTGTATGACTATGCATTGGATGTTATTACTATATAATGATAGTATGAATGAACATGTATATATATATATATTATTATATACATAAGAAAGGTAAAATACACACGTATAATAAATGTATGGTTATTCTAGACAGTAGGGACCAGACGCTTATAATATCTGTGATGTTAGGGACCAGACCCTTATAATATCTGTGATGTTAGGGACCAGACCCTTATATTATCTGTGATGTTAGGGACCAGACCCATATAATATCTGTGATGATAGGGACCAGACCCTTACAATATCTGTGATGTTTAATGTAGAATAGCTTATGGTATACCATAGGGTTTTATGAAAGAAAGTATGTAAGTACGTATGCATGTAGATAAAGTATGTGTGATAGAAGTAATAGCAAAGTAAGGTATGAATACGTATCTTCAGACGGGTATGAGTAAGGATAAGAATGTATTGTATGTTAAATTGATTAACTAGAACTCACCCAGCGTAGCTGACTTTTAGTATGCACGCAGGCAGATAGGTTGAGGCAGCTGGCTTGAGGCGGGACACATGGCATGAGCTAAAGAGACTGGCATCTATGAAGAAGTGTCAAGACTATTTTATGTTATGTTATGAAAAGACAATTTGTATGTTATGACAAAAATGAATGTTTGTAATGTGATGTTGAAGTTTTAAACTATTCCGCGAAAGTTTAAATTAACTCTGATGTTAGAATTGTGTTTATGAGTAAATCCAACACCAAAGTAGGGTTACCGGGAACGGGGCCTTACAATTAGGTTAGTCGGTCAACTAGATTTTGTTTGTAGTTGTTATAAGCGTGTTTTTCATTGGTTTTCTTTTCAAAGTTTTGCTCGTTCCCATGCCAGATTTTGTTTTCTAAATGTTATGCTCTTAGGGCTTTCTTTTGGGCATTATGAATTTGCCTGATAGGGTTTGTCTAACAATCATTTCAAATGCCCGTACTTTCCAGTGTTAACTTTTCTCTTCATCTTAAGGCATCGATTTTCACAATTACACTTGTTCCACAACTCTACTCATCTTCCTTTTCCCATATTTAGATTTGTCATAACAATTACAGGTTATAAACTTTTGTAATTTATGTACTATGTGTATCTGATGTCATATAAGTAGTATTCCCATGGCTTAGGTGCCAAAGCAATCGTCTCACACTCCGGCCAAGGATAGTGCAATTTTTCTCGTGCGCTTCTGATTGTCGAAGAGTGTATGCTATAACCCTGTTTCTCTGCATTAATATGCATCCTAAATCTGATTGTCGGATGTAACACAATACTTTATAAGGTCAATAGTCCCTTCTGGGGATTCTATCTCAGTAATTGAAAAGCTATTTTTTGTCTTCTCCCAAATCATAAATTCGTTTTTTTTTTTTGATTGAAAGGGTTAAAGGTTGGGTTCTACTAAAAAGTTTACAATCAAGCGCCTATAATACTCAGCTAGTTCCAAATTTGGAGAAATTCTCTTGGTAACTCTGGTGTTTGCCAGTTTTGGCTCGGGCATATGTGAATTCCATGTTAACTAATAACGTTTTCTAAGAATGTGATCCTCGTAGTCAAAATTCGCCATTGGAAAACTTGATATCCAATTTCTCATGCCTCAACATCTCCAAGATTGTTTGTAAATGTTGCTCGTGTTCCTTCTTGGTTTTCGAATATATCAGGAGGTCATCAATAACATTATAATGAATTTGTCAAGTTACGATTTACTAACTCGGTTCGTGATATTCATGAAAACTACAGGTGCATTGGACGGTCCGAAAGGCATAACTAAGAATTCATAGTGGTCATACCGAGTTCAGAACGCTGCTTTAGAACATCTTCCTCTTGGATTTTAATTTGGTAGTAATCAGATCAAAGGTTGATTTTCGAGATGTAACTCGCTTCTTGGAGTTGATTGAACAAATAGTCTATTCATGGGAGGGGATGTTGGCTTTCGATGGCAATTTGTGTACTTCCTGGTAATCAGCGCACCTCCTAAAAATTTCCATTCTTTTTCTCTACAAACAACACCAATGTTTCCCATGGAGAATAACTAGGTTGTATAAAGCCCTTATGTAATAATTCTAGTAGCTGGGTAATTTGTTCTTACCTTTCGGAGAGTTCCAGACAATAAGGTGTCTTTCCGATAGGAGTTGCCTCTAAGATTAGATCAATTAGGAATTCAACTTGTCGGACACTGGTATTCCGGGTAATTTATCAGGAAAGACATCAGAGTATTCATGTACTCCGGGGATATCTTCTATGTGTTTTTCGTCGAGATTCTTTACGGTTACGTTTGCTATATACGCCATACACCCTTGGCGTAAACACTTCAACATTTTTATATGGGACACGAGGGGTAATATTGAACCAAATTTCTCTTCTTGTACCATGATCTTTTCGTCATCCAAGAGAGGAATTTTAACTATCTAGTCATTACACATGATTTCCGCTTGGCATTTAGCTAACCAGTCCATACTGACAATTATATCTATGCTTCCCAACTATACCAGGAGTAGATCATTAAAATGGTTGGATGTTTAGGTTACTAGGATAGTTTCGAAATATTTGGTTAACAGTTATAATTTTAACGTTAGCGAATTCGATATCATAGGGATCTGTTAGTCCATTAACCGGTATACTTTCCGAGGATATGAAGTTAGTGGGAATAAAAATTCTATCAGTATCCATATCAAATGAATTTGAAGCATATTTATCAGGAATTACAGATGTCCCTTCACCACATTTAAGGCTTATCGTGTTTTATCGGTTCTGATCACTAATAATGGCCTCTAGCTGAGTTAGACGTCGATGTTCGTTCTTGGTTTAATTTGGGACATTTCTTTTTGGAGCGTTTCGTACTTCCGCACTCATAGCAAGCGAGAGGGTTTGTCATAGTTTGTGAGCGAATTGGTTATGATTGGGATAACTGTAAGTGGTGAGTTTAGAATGGTCAATTTATAGTGTTCATAATGGTTTAACGGCTACAGGCATAGTATCCAGTTTTTCCGCTTTTATAACATGCCTTTTTTTTCGACATACCCTTTGGCAAGGGTTCATTGTACATTTTTAATTATGAACTAAAATTGATTCTCATATTATTTTGAATTGCAGGGTGCGCACGTTTAGATCATTGTAGCTCGTGTACCCCTATTTCGTGATTAGTTTGTTTTGTACTAGATGATTCTCCGGAACTCTCAACACATCTTTTCTGATCGAATTCAAAGCTACCACCCCGGCTAGCGTCACGGTGTTCTCAAAAGTTAAGTGACTAACTGGATTAACTAAGATCTCTACTTCTGAAATAATAACCATAGCATTAGTCGAATCAAATTGCTAAAACGGTTTGTGCATTCCAGTTGACTCGTCCCTTTCGTTTTGGATTTCTCGGGTTCGTGTTTTTAATTTCTAGATTTCAATCCTTGGGCAAGAATGTTTCAATACAGAGGTTTTAAGTTTTGCCCAAGTCATGTGGATAATTGCCTTTTTGTTCCCAAATTCGTATAATCGTTTTCTACCACATAAGGTCGTGGCCAAGTAGTGTAATAGTACATAATTAACGATACAATTTGATGGGAAACTAGTTGTATGGATAACAGACTTTATCATTTTGATTCATTTTACTAACTCATTTGATTCTTTAGTATCATTAAAATTTACATGTTTGCACAATTTAAAACGTTTAAACAAGTATTCCCGTTGTGAAGGATCACGGTTGTTACGACTAGTATTCATGTTCGGTAAAAGATTTGTTGTAAACGGCATTTAGTGGGGACATTATCATTATCGGTAGTAGCATTAGTGCTCAATGGGGGAGTATTATTAGTGACAATGTTCGTATTCATCAAGAAAACAACATTTGTAACTGTATTAGTATTGGGCGGCGAAATAATATTCGCGGCCGTATTAGTGTTTGGCATTTGATTTTATTCATTATCGTATTAATGCCGGCAGCGAATCGCTCTGTGATTGTCAGAGTTACTATCTGCAGTTGCCGAACAATCATTTCGGCAACAACTGCCTCAAATCACGTGATTGTTTTCTTCGGGGCCATTCTTTAATGATAAACAGCTAAACTTCACATAATAGTAATTTTCCTATAACTCATTGCGCAGGGAATCACATTAGCTAACAGTTAGGTAATTCAAATAGTAGACACGTATTACACGTACCAAATCATGTATAGCACATAGATTTAGCCTAACAAGGCCATTGTTTGAATATATACATCGAAAATTATCATCCCGTGACAGGTAATTTTAACCCCGTAAGGGTCAATGTTTGTACTATTAGATCCAAATCGTCTCCCATATCAGCGTAGCACACTACCAAATGCTTGCATGGGGTATCGAAAGTATGCACGACAGTGTCATACTATCCTTGTCTATCTGAGCACATATTATAACAATTACAAATAGTTCACAACTTGTATGACAATTATTCAGATGTAATCCCACCATTGGGTAACCCTTTTTTTATCATGTCTCTCCCGTAAGTAGGCATTTATTAGTTATGAGTTTAAACAATATGTTGTAGTCGGGAGGCATTTGTATACTTGTCTTGACCTTTGGGTGTTATTAAGTATTTACAAAATATTCTTTCATCAGGTCATTCAGTATACACAAGCGTGCTAGGTTTATTAAAAGTGATAATTTATTAATTGGGAGTAAGTATGTTCTCAGCCAAGATACATCATCGGTCTTCAAGTGTGAGGGTTCTCATACATAGATGATTTGATGAATTTATCAATTGAGGAGGGTTCATCAAAGATGGTGGTGCTGGTGAGGTATAAGGAAATATCATTTTTATAGTAGGTGTATGTACATGTAGGGGATCATGGTTTGTTATATTATAAAATTTTAGTAGGATAGCTATTATATTTATAATTTGATAAACCATTCTCTTTCCTAAGTATTTTCTTGGGAGTAGTGTTTATTTTTAAACAACGGAAGTGGAAAGGTGAATAGAAGACAGTTCACTTTACTGTTAGAAACTGGTATACGAGATAAAGATTCAGCCCAAATCGAGAAGTATTTTGTTCCCTTGAGATGGACGTACATCATACTTTCCATAGCTCCTTTCTAGGCCTTGAATTTACACTCGGTGTGTGATGATTATACAACAAGGTTAAGTTTGGGCTCGCTAGAACGTCCTTGCATTCCCGTTTACAGGCAACATCAGTTCTTCATCCGATATGAGACGACTGTTTCAACATCTTTCGTTTTTCACAATTTGTCATAAAATAACAATTTTCAATAGTAGGAATCAGAATATAGAATATTAGTACTTCAGGCCAAATAAAATATTTATTTGTTATGGTCAGGTATAATATAAATTATGACAAAATATAATATTATTTTTAATAAAATACAAATTGAAAATTAATATTGATTATAATCGAGTATAATATTTGTTACACGGAGACTTAGTATTATCGACAGTACAGTACGTACACGTATTCGTACACCTTGTTCCAGATAAGCACGTATGCGTGTTATAAATACATATATATATATATATATATATACACACACACATACTTATCATTACCTTTTATAAACATATGTTGCTATTTTTACCTACCCGTACGTTCCGCGACTTCTCCCCGAATTCCATCGTATAAGCAAGTCTGTTATTATGTTCAGGACCACAATAACTCACTTGCCCTACAAGTTCATCCCGGCATCCATCAGTATATAATATTAAATTATTATTTATTTTCCCAGTGTTAATCGAGCCTACGGTTATATTTTAGGTATCCTAAGGGACAACCTAATTCTTTATAACCAATGGCTCTGATACCAACTTCTGTCACACCCCGTTAAGCGGATTGCGCAAAGCGTAAAACAGAAATGTAAAAGACACCTCTGGTATCAACCACATTGTTTATAAAGAACAATACAAACTAGTTTACAATATTTTACATCGATCTAACTTTGTTTACAACTAGGTGATACAAACTAAATCCAGCCCGTTAAGCGACTTTACTTCCTATTAGCACACTTGCATCAATTCACCCAGCATTGATCGCAAGTCAAACACGTAGCACATTGACTTTCTAAACCAATCTAGTACCTGAAAAACATGTTAAAATGGGTCAACTACAAGTAGTTGGTGAGTTTCACAAGTTTCAAGAAATCAGTTGTACGTACAACAATCACAGTTTGTAAATACGCAAATATGTATGAATGTACGTTCACAAGTACGTTTGTTTGTATGTTTATGATGTAATTGTGCTAAGCTACAGTGAAGTCTTGACTGTTAGTGCTGCGTGCATCCATTTCCCATGCTCAATCAACCACTGTGGCCCCCTTTCCACCCACAACATGCCCCGATTAGCTATGTCTAACACTACATAGTGTGTTTGCATAATTATGGTCATGTGCAAACGGGATAATGTCTCAGCAAACCGTGCTGGCCCTGCCTGGGTTTGTCAAACCAATAGTACTATTCACAAGCCACCGGCTCGAAGTTAATCACTGTGTTAGTGGGGACTTTCGTGTGTTAGCAATTAGATAATTCCCATCATCAAACAGTTCAGAATATATATAGATATGTATCAACACGTTTTTCACCCCAAAAGTTCGTAAAAGCAGTTTAAAAGTGGGGTCATGAAACTCATGGTTTAATAGGGATTCAGTACAGCGTCAGCTTGTAGTTCGTTTGACTCGTATCACTAACCCCTATAATCAATATTATAATACAATTAATATTTTAATATTATTATAATCATTATGCTAGACTGGGCTGTATAACTAATCTGGGTATAGCTGGTACGCCCAGAAAGTATCAATAGGCTTAGATTGTGATGTTGTTCAATGTCTAATACTCAAAACCGAACTTGGCTCAGTCTCCCTGTTATCCCAGCTGGGCCAAGTTATTCGTTTATGCGTTCAGAAAACAGTTATAGGGATGTAAGCTTGGGTAAATGTGTTGGTCGATAAAATGATTAAGTTATGAAGAAAGATCACATATTGGGGTTCTGGATTCGCCATGGGGCTCGTTTCCGTTTATTCAGTTTGATTTGGAGAAAATGCGCACAATTTATCCAAACTGTCTAGATTTCTCATAAAAAGTTAGTTATTACTTAATTAATCCAAAAATATGATTTTTGATCACTCGTGGTGTTCTGATATTCCCGCAGGTTCGTTAATCGTAAACTTGCTAGTTTTTATTATAATTGAATTTGTTTAATTTTCAAATTAGCATAATTAATTAACCGTTAATCATCAAATTATGAGAATTTGGTCACTTATAAAATAAAATATGTTTATTTTTATAAAAATATTTCTGGAATTATTTACTGATTTATTAATTATAAATATTTATTTTATCAGCTATATTTAGCCTGAAAATCGTCCGTTTATTCCAAACGATTTCCAAAAATTCCACAAAAATTTCTGGATGTTCAAATTGTATCCCAAAACCTTGTTCAATATTCTTTTCGGGCCAAATTCGGCTATTAAAGCTCATATGAACGCAAATGCATAAAGCCTACTTAGGCTTTTCCAAATGCTCCCAAATTTCTTGTGTGATCAAAATATACCAAATCTGAGTTCTCCAAAAATTTTCATAATTTTTCAAGTATTTTAACTATTATTCCCAAATAAACGTCCCAATTCAGTAATAAATTCGTCAAATATTCTCGGATGGTCGAAAAATTACCAAATTTGAACAAGGACTCAATGCTATTGTCCCTGATGTGCCTGAAAATTTGCATGACCTAACAATATGCACATCATAATCGAATCCTAAACAGCGCGTCATCGAGTGTTTCGATATTAGCTTAGCGGTTTTGGTTCGTTTTCGCCTTTCTAGTCAAGTTTTCGGGTTCTTGTACTTCTATGCAAGCTAGATACAGGTCCTATATCACAAACCAAGCAAGTTTCATCAACAAAACAGCCCCTTAACTTAGGGTTTCGATTAGGGTATGAAACCAAACTTTTGAATCGTAAAAACGCCGTTTAAACCTTCTAATCCGTGTTTATGGCCAAAAAGAGCTTTTGAAACATAAAAACGCCGTTCAAACCCTCTAATTCGTGTTTTTGGACCATTTTTAAGATTTTTACATGGTTAGGAATGATTTTTGGTAATCAAACTATGTTTACAAGGAATTAAATATGATTAATTAAGCTAAAAATACATAAAATGAACAAACTTACTTACGTTTTTGCTTAACTTGCCGGAAAAGGGTTTGATGATCTAGAAGATATGAGAAATAGTTGGTAAAAATATCTCCCAATTAGTTCAAATAACAAATATATATATATATATGGCTTAATGAAAGTTGGCGGCCGGGAATGATTTTGGGCCTCCTTTGGGCCCATTTGACCCAAGTTGCTAAATTTGTAAGCCCAAACGTGAAAGCCCAAGTCCAAATTTATTTCGGGTTTGGTTTTTTTGGCGCGAAAAACATGTCGGGTACGATAAATAGCGCAAAAACGACTGTTTTTTGACTACTTTTATGTAATTTATAAAAACATACTATACGCTTATAAATTCGAAAATATTTTCACGGATCACTTAAAATATTTCAAATAAGTATTTGGTAAGTCTTTTTCGGCTTAATGGATGATACAATGCTTGGTTTGTGACTATCTTTCGCGTTTAAATCTATAGCGGGTAGTTAAACGAGCATGTTTTCGTTTAACTTGTTTTCTATCGAAATAAGGCCTAAAACTAATATATTAGCTTATATTAAACGTATATCACTTATAGATGCCCCCCCAGGATATCTGGGTCATAACCAGACCTGTTTGGTTATCCGGTCGTTCGTTACGCAATAAGTGGTTAAACGCTTATTCGATTTGTAAATACCGAGGTGTATCCGGTTTTGTCACGAATGTCACACCAATTCACAGAATTTATGTTGCTTTATTTAGTTGGGCCATTTAAATTGCCCTGGAAAGCTCATGGAAGGTCAATTCATTGAATAAGTTTTGTTATTTTATTTGGGATCTCAAGCTACCATGGGAAGCCCATGGAAAGCCCAACCCAATAACATTTTACTTTTGAAATTTTTAGAAACATTGTTTATTTAATTAAAATGCCTCAAACTTATTCACGTTATTTTAAATCCCAACTCGTCCTCAATTCATCACTAGCACAATTTTAATATATTTCTCTATTATCCCACAACTTATCCATCATCTCATAAAAAAATTTCGTGGTTGGTCCTCGTAGAATGTCTTTGCTACTTCATCATCGTAATCAACGTCGTCCATCGGCTGCTCATGATTGCCGTTTGGCTGCTAGAATAACTAACGAGTTTACTATTGCTTTACCCGAGGTTGTGTGCCAGCTACAAAGCATCAACTCATACGAATCCGCTACTTCGGCTACACCTAACAACTTCCACTACAAGAACTTTACGAGTGCTAAACCACCTCCTTATCTTGGCGAGGAGAATTCTACTAAGCTCCTTCATTGGTTTAAAAGAATGGAGAACATTTTCATCCACTGCGAATGTTCGGATGATAAGCGTACTAGGTTCGCCTCGAGCGTCTTCGAGGAACGAGCTCTCACTTGGTGGAACTCTTTTAAGGCCCTCCAAGGTGTTGAAGAATTTTTGGCTATACCTTGGGAGGATCTCAAGGATGTGATGAAGAGAGAGTTTTGTCTCGAGCATGAACTGCAAAGGCTTGAGACGGAGTTTTGGGAGCTTAAACAAATTGTTGGCGACAACTCAACCTACTCTAACCGTTTTAAGGAATTGAGCCTGATTATACCCCACTTGGTAACCCCTATGTTCCACGGTATTCGAAAGTATATTTGTGGATTGCCGATGATTTTCCGTGACGCCGTTGTTAGTCGAGACCCTCTCTCCATCGAGGAAGCTAGTCTTCTTGCTGCTTCATTTTCCGATGACCATGTGAGAGATGGAACCCTACTTCGCAAGGACTCTAAGCCTACTCTTGAATACTCCAAAACCGATTCCTCAACCGAGCTAAGGCCGAACCCAAGCCCACTCCATATAATAGTAACCCTTCTCACCACAAATGTAAATCCAACCACCAAAACTAGGTTGTTAACCAAGCCAACCCTCAACCCTCTAACCAAAATGCTCCTAACAAGAAAACCTACGTACCTTTCCCGTTATGCTCTGTTTGTAACTACCATCACCTTCCTCAATCCCCATGTCACGTATGCACCAACTGCAACCGTTATAGTCACCTTGCTAACACTTTCCGTGCACCGGCCGGTACTCAAACTACCCCATCTGCTCAACCCGGTATTCCTAACACCCGTGCTTGCAACAATTGTGGAGATCCTAGTCATTTTCGCAATGCGTGTCCTCGACTTATCCATGCACACCAAGCTCAAACTATACCTGCACCCTACTACACAACCAATGCTCATCAAGTCGCAACCCATTAACCATATATCCTCCAAGCTCCTCTCGCCAACCAAGATACCCCATAATTAACTCAAACCTATCAAGCCCTATACCCGTAAGCTAAAGTTTGCCAAACTCACTTCAACTTGTCCCATTTGAGGAAATGTTTAGCAGATTATGAGGCCCATGTGCCTCTTGATGACATTGAACTCGATAGTAAGTTGAACTACGTTGAAGAACCGGTTGGTATAATTGATCATCAACAACGGCGTTTGAGGAATAAGTGGTTAGGCAGGTGAAGGTGCAGTGGAGGCACCGTAGGGGCTCCGAGGCTACTTGGGAGTCTGTAGGCGAGATGATGAAACTCTATCCGTAGTTGTTCCTGTCGCATCGGGATTCGGGGACGAATCCCATTGTAAGGGGGTGGACTTGTAACACCCGTTAATTCTCGGTTCATGATTTAGAGCTTGTTGAGTATGTACATCTCTCGGGATTTAACCGACGTTTCTCGGAAACCTTCTCGTAATCTCGGTACGTTAAATCATTTAAATTTTCTTCCAAGTTTCTATATACTTCAATTTTGAGGGGCTAGGGTGAAACTCTTTATATTATAACACAAACCAAAAAAAACCCTAACCCCCCTCTCTTTGATTTCCGATCGGCAGCCTCCAGCCCCACCCCCCTCTGATTTTCTTCTTTCCAGCCAAAGTGTGAGCGTAAAACATCAATTGAAGGTTAGTTCTATGATTCCCCAAGTCTTTTACACCTTAATTGATCTTTATATTACGCGTATTGATCGATAAACGACTTGTTTTAGGTTAACCAGGTGGCTGTCCAATAGAGCGGTTTCGGGACTGTTATGGTTGAGGTTTTTGCACCAAAATCTTCCTAGGTATGTCTAGTATAACATACTTAAAAATCATGTTCATTGGTGTTCGTTAGATTGGTCAACTAGTTGTAGTTTGATTGTTAGTGTTCGGTTGATTAGAATTGTAGTTTGATGCGTTTAACGCGAGGGTTGAAGTGATTAACGACCAATTCAGCTCGCGGGAACTTGGTTTGATGTACGGGCTATTGAGAAATCATTTTTATAAGTCACGGGGCTGAATTAGTTGTCGGTTACTCAAACGGGTCGGTACAACGAACAATTACGTTTATTGAATGGTTGGTGCGTTGTACTTGTGACTTACCGACCCATTTGACCCGTGTAGCGTCGTGTGAACTTGTTGGCTGTGATTTTATCATGTTGGGTCCACACGGGGCTGAGTTGGATGTTAATGGCCTAAACGAATCTTAAACGCACGTGTTAGTGTCACCTAGTGCTTCCGGGGGTAAATTGGGAATTCTTTATTCCCGGGAGTATCTAAGGGTCGTGTTGGTGAATGTAAGGCCCCGGGGGCTGTGATGATTGAGTCTGATGAGGTCGAGACATTAGGTAACTCGAACCATGTTAGAATGACTCGTAGGATAAACGAGTTTTTTCGATGTCGTTAGTAATGTTTGAATGTAAACCGATAGGTGTTTGAGTTTTGGGATTACTTTAGGGATTCTCTAGCTCGTGGTGAATACGTGTCTTGTGTCAGGTGAGTTCATGATGCCCCTTTTTACTCTTTTAAGATTTTGGGCTAGCATGCACACCTAAGCGATTTTGCTTGATCAATTATTTAAAACTATTTTGGATGGGCTTACTTGTATAGGGTAGGCCTTGAGATGATATTATCGTATGTATGTATGTATGTATGTATGTATGTATGTATGTATGTATGTATGTATGTATGTATGTATGTATGTATGTATGTATGTATGTATGTATGTATGTATGTATGTATGTATGTATGTATGTATGTATTATTTTTGGCCAATATTTGGCAATGTTAGTAGTCATTATCGACTACAGATGTTACGTCTGCCTACTTTGTGTTTGCATACGTTGGATGAGATGTTATGTGTTTGGGTTGTACGTTTGCTCGACTCTAATGTTATTACTTGGATGCATATATATATATATATATATATATATATATATATATATATATATAGGGATGTACTTATAAAGATGTTTATATATATACATATATATGTATGTATATATATATATAAGGACGATTATTTATTGATGATGATGGCCTAACTGATGTATCCTTTTTATATTTTGAAATCCTTGGAAAGACTATTATGATTATTATTAATGATGTTATTTATTAAAACTTGAACTCATTCAGCTCAAGCTGACTTTGTGTGCATGTTAGTGTGAGTTTCAGGTTAAGAGGAGGATGCCTTACCGCTTGGACGTGCACGAAGCTACTTGGACGGTGAAGGGCATACGTGGATGGAAGATTCAAATATTAAACATTTCTTTTTAAAAGTTTTATCAAATATATTCAAGGTGGTTTTAGGCATAATTCCCGGGTTTTGGGAACTTATTTTATTAATTATGGTTTTCCGCTGAATTATACTCTGGATTGGTTGTTTTAATGAAATGAACTGTTTTAAAGTTTAAGTATTTTTAAAGTGTTATGGATGAATACCAACTGTAGGATTTCCGGGATTCGGGGTCTTACAAATAGTGATATTCAATGAAAGGAATGTCTAGGATTTCGTGATGGCGGCTGTACGAGGAGACAAAGAGAATATTCGCTCAGGTGTGTGCCCTCGTATACAGCAAAAGAACCGTCATTTAATGATAACCTAGTATTCTATTTATAGACCCTGATATTCCTTCTAGAAGCCCTAATGATTACATAATGAATGAAAAAAATAAATACAAGTGTAAACAAGTCTTCGAGTATGATATATCTTGGTCGAGCAGACTTGATATGCATAGCATGCTCGATGCAAGTCTACGAGCAGACTTTACTTAGAATATTTTCTGATAGAAAATATTCTCCTCCAGCACACTTCAATCTTCTTGACTAATCCTTGCTTTGCTCGAATGAGTCCCTCGAGCAAGCATGTTCTTCTAGATATCTTCAATCCTGCCTGTAAGTCCCGTGGAGGATCTTTCAATATGATATCAACTAATCTTAGTGTTGGTGCGGAAATCTAACACAAGATGATACAAGAATAAGTATAAAGAGCTCTAAGGATTGCTTCAAAACACACGTTATGATTAACGTCGGGTGCTTAAGCACAATGTTTACAATACTCGTCTAATGTATCTATGATACTAGACGGCCAAAAACACACACGTCAACAACCCCTAAACCCTATACAAGATATCTATAAATAGGTAGCTAACATACCAGCCTAACAAAAGCCCAAAGCCCACCGAGAACCATAAGGTTCTCGGATTACATACAAACATGAAACCGGAATTAACTAAGTGCAAACCATCAAGTATAGACTCAACAATCTCCCTCTTGGTTTGTAGCTTAGTTGTTTAATCATACTCCATAATTTCAACATCAGCATCCTTTAGGCCGCCTGCCCAATAACCAGTTCTGATAATGGAAGCCACCATCCTTGTGTATTCTTTTGCAGCGGCCTCAAAGAGTGGATCAGCAATGATTTGACATTTGCTGAGGGTCTTGATATCTCGTTCTCCAATCTTGAGCAAATCCCTTGGATCGACAAATCTGTATTGCCCCTTACCTTTCTGCAACCGTATGATAACAGTAGCAGACATGCTATCGAACATCTAGAATCTCATGTTCTCCAAGGTTCCATCAGGTATTGCATCAGGTACAGGAATATGAGTAGCCTTCTTTGTTGCAGGCCACATCACGTTTATCATAGTTTTTCCCGTCTTGGGATCTTTTACACCTTTGGCCTTTTTCAAAAATGATTCAGCAGTGGTCATCTTCGGAAAGCCTCTATCCACCTGGTTTCTGAGAAAATTCCAGAAATCAATTTCTCTCTTATCATTGGTCGGATTGTGGAATGATGCATTGATGAGGTCACTAAGATCCACTTTTGTCCAAGACCCAAAATCTTTCATTCGCTAGTAGTATTCGGTGTTCCTAGATGTACGTTTAACCCACCACATGTTCTTTTCAGCATCAAATCCCCAAGACATAACTCCAGAACGATCACCATATTTATCTGAAAAACCCTTGTTAAAAGTAATAACAAATCTATCGGGATGATCGGAGGATTCAACATTCTGATTTGAGTTCTTCATAATCATAATCTTCTTTCGGAGTCGATCCGATCTCTCATTTGTCATTGGAGGTGCAGACATGTATTGTTTCAATGTCTCGGATTCATCTATGTTTTCAATAGAATGACCACCAGAAATGTCACATCTGTATTGGGAGTTGTTGAAGTGACATCAGAACCACTCTTGAAATCATCTCCAAATTTCTGTACAACTTTTTGTTGAAGATCAAGATATATAGCAGTTAGTTCTCCCATACCAGACTCAAGCTCTTTAATCTTGGAATCTTTAGCAGAGTTACTAGCTTCAAGTTCTTGAATACGGACATCTTTGACATCCGAATCTTGTTCGAGCTCAAACACTCGACGCTGCAAAGCTTGAACGTCTATTGGTTCAGCTTCCAATGCAATCCCCTTTCCCTTATTCTGGAAAAATTGTTCTTGTATAGCAAAAATATGGGCAACCTTCTCGGAAACACTGGAGCTTGACTGACCCTGATTGACGGGGTCGGATGATCTAGATGGAATATCAACATGTGGAATATCGGCCTCAAAATCAAACTCTTGTGCAACATCATCAAATATCTGTTCCTGGGTCTGAAACTCAGCAGTTGATTGAGTAGAGTCAACGTGCATCTCAAGAACTGCTGACTCTTGTGGTTGTTGTTGGCTTGTTGTTGGTGTTGCAGATTCATGAATTAGAACGCCAGATCTTGGATCTCTCTTCCTTCTTTTCCATGGAACTATATCAGCATCTGAATCTTCTGGCATATTTTCATCTTGGTTTTCAGCAACTGTCTGAGGAGGCTTCAAAGCAGTTGACTGAAGTAATTCTTTAAACTTCTCAAACTCTCGTAACTGTTCAGCAGACGGAGCAGTCTCCGTTATTGGGTGTTCAGACTCCAATTGTTGTACGGGAATCTCCCCATCTTCATCATCAGAAATAATTTCAAGAAAGGCAGTAAGCCTCTGAACTGGCGCCACATGCTCTTCAGCTACCTGAGCTGTCACCGGGACATTCTCTGTTTCAGTAAAGTGGCCGAACTTAATTAGCCCATGAATGCCTTGATAGACGACCTTTGCTCCTTTTCTTGATTGCTTCATCAACCCAAAGGTATTAGGTCCCAGTGACTTCATATCTAGTGTCTCAACAGATTTAACAAGATCAGTGTAATGTGAATCAAAAATCATCCAAGAAACATCTCTTTCTTCTTTCCCTTCAGATTGCTCATCATCTCATCAAAAACGGACTTGGAATAATTGTAATTCCAATCCATGATCAGAGCAACAACAGCTGAAATCTGCGTGTGGGAAATCTCATCTGAACCTCCTTTTCATCCCGACACACACGTAAAGAATGTGTGTATCAGAAATCTCCAGTACGGGTGAAACAACTTCTTGACGGCAGGAGGGTAGGATCCTTCGTAGCCCATTCTTGTAAGGACCTCAGAAATAACAGCAATTGAATACTCTGTTGGGTAATCAGGTTGATCTCCAAATAAGAGCACTTCTCGTATAATAGCCTCTGTGATGAAGACCGGCTGTTTCTATACTTTGGAATCAATACACACAACTCCACCTGGTCCTCGCTGGTTGATTGATGCATTATTCCAGAAGTCCGTGATCATTGTCTTGCAAATGACAAGACTTTCTCGCAAGGCGTGGGAAATCCTGCAAGTATTGAGGCCAACGATCATGGACTTGAACTCCTTGTGTGCTGAAGGGGGATCAAACAAGTATCCAGCTATATTATGAGTATCAACGAATTTTAAAGGAGCTTGATCAGCCATTTCTGCAACAAACGAGCTAAATTAGTGAATGTTTTCACAACTCGAATAAGAATCATGAGTTCAAGAACATCAATTTTAATTTCTCAAGCGAGATTTAGTAATGTAATTTGATAATTGTTTTGTCCAAATTTGCTGACTTCTGTCCACGTAAAGAGATTTCGGTTAAAGTATGGAGTTTTCGGTCAGGGACAGGAGATCTCGGTCAACCAAAGTCAACCGAGAACCATTTGGTTAACCATGAGTTTTTCGGTCAAACCGCCAACGAAAAAAAACTTTTTGGAATTCCGCCTAGAACCACGTGTCATCCCTTCCAAATGACCAAAATTCTCCAATCCACCATGGAACTTGCACTAATCTTTCAAGACCATCACAATGGTCTCATTCAAAATCGACGACCAAACCGATTAATATCATTATCGGAATCAATTAACATCTCATCTCAATCAATCCTACAAAGATTACCACAGTGGTGACAAGCTGCATCCTCAATCGACATCATACCTGTACTCATACACAAAGAAACTTAAGTGCAAAATGTCTTGATTTTAATGCAAGGTATTAGGGTTTTCGGCCAGATGAGTTTTCTCCAAAAAGAGGCAGTTTTGAGAATAATAATTTTAATTAGAAAATCCATTTATATGCCAAACCTCATGGGCCGAGAACCCTCATGGACCAACAGATGGGCCCAGATTACAAACCTTGGCCCAAATAAATGGTCCATGACATTTTGCAATCATCAAAACAAATCCCGATTTATGAAAAATTTTGATTTATTAAGACATTTGTTTCGACACGAGTAAACATGAGGAAAGAAAAACAAAATTAAAAAAATAGGACGATTAAAATAAACCTTAAACTAAAACAAAATTTACCTATCCAGTCTTTAGAAAATCAACATATATTGGGATCAAATTTCAGCTATTTAAAAACGAGCCACCTTTTTATGAAAAT